>NC_081787.1:5158480-5358480 GCF_963082965.1 Carassius carassius | reverse complement strand
AAGGTGTCAATGGTCGTCTTTTGGACAACTGTCAAGTCAGCAGTCTTTCCCATGATTGTGTAGCCTACAGAACTAGACTGAGAGACCATTTAAAGGCTTTGCAGGTCTTTTGAGTTAATTAGCTGATTAGAGTGTGGCACCAGGTGTCTTCAATATTGAACCTTTTCACAATATTCTAATTTTCGGAGATACTGAATTTGGGATTTTCCTTAGTTGTCAGTTAAAAACATCAAAATGAAAAGAAATAAACATTTGAAATGCATCAGTCTGTGTGTAATAAATGAATATAATATACAAGTTTCACTTTTTGAATGGAATTAGTGAAATAAATCAACTTTGTGATGATATTCTAATTATATGACCAGCAGCTGTATGTCCCTCCTCTCACAGACTCCACAGTTACCCAGAGGTGAAAAACATTTCAACCTGGTTTCAGCTGGGTTGTGTATGGGAACAGCTGTTCAACATCCCTACAGCAAATGGACCCTAAAGCTTGTTCAACCCTTCTGGTCCTACACTCATCACATCAGTCCCCTCCTCTCCCCTCTCCATCAGGGCAGAGTCCATATTGTGCTGCTCTCCTCTAAACACTGTGCTGCCTCTCACACAGCTCGCAGGGTGCCTTCAGCACACATGCATATGCACACGCATGCACACTTTGTGCACATGATGACTAACTCCTTCATGCTGTCATCTAGAGAATGTCAGTGTTGGTTCTGGCTTGATGAGAGTCTAAAAGGGTCTATAAGAGAGAACAGTGGGTGATAGTATTCAAAATGCTCAAATACTAAATTTTAGTTAGGACGATGGTTTTGTGTGTTTTTGCATGTTTGGGTATATGTGCTTGTGTCCATCTTTTTAACTTGCGGTATACAGGCTGGTGTACAAACTTTTTGCTCTTAGTTTATAGCCAATCTTGTGAAAAAACGTGTCTGTGTGGCTGATTATATTTATCTGCCATTTGGACCATTATTTCACATTTTAGTATCTGCATTTTAGTATTATTTAAGTACTATTGAAGTAAACTAACATTGTAAATGAATATTATATATATATATACAGTACAGACCACAAGTTTATTCCTTATATAATTCCACATGTGTTAATTCATAGTTTTGATGCCTTCAGTGTGAATCTACAATTTTCATAGTGATGAAAATAAAGAATACTCTTTGAATGAGAAGGTGTGTCCAAACTTTTGGTCTGTTCTGTATATATACATACAACATTTAATATTTTCATTTAGGTTTTTCATCAATTTTTTTTTTTTTTTTAAATTTTGATTTAAATTACAGAATAGTATTTTTAATAGTTTCATTACCAATAACAATACTGATACTTGCATGTACTTTCTTGCTAATTAGACTAGCATGAATTTCCATGCTTGAGTGGAATAATGGATTATAGCTCGGGCTAATGGGGCCAGTGCCCTGGGACCTCTGACTGCCAGGGGCCTCGAGCTGAAAGCCCCACGGTGGCCTGGCACCCAGAAACCAGTCACTGCTAGTGTAAAATTGATACAGGCAATCAGCATTTGAATGAATGCCAATGACTGCTGGCACAATGTGAAATACATGAATACACATTGTTGACACCTTTGTGTTGAATACAGGGTATGTTCATTCTAGTAACTGTGACTATTTCTCATAGCTGCTAATATATTTGCAAAGCAAATTCATATTATCTGAAATTAGAAAAAAACAATGTTTGACAATTCCATGCAATAATCTATAGTTTATAGTTTTAACAGATATTTTTTGCAGACCTACATAAGTAGTGTATCTATCTATCTATCTATCTATCTATCTATCTATCTATCTATCTATCTATCTATCTATCTATCCCACTTGTAAAGCCATTTTGCAAAAAGTTGGACTTATAGGGGGCTAAAGTCTTAATTTTTTGTTTTCAGGGATAATTTTTAGAAATAAAGAAATAAATACATAGAATAAAGACAAATAAATATCTGTTATATAAAAATCAGTTTTTAAGTCAGAAGTACAGAATGTAAAGTAGCAATTAGTTGCAACTGTACAAAAGTCAGTTACAAGATACTATAATGTACTCTCTGGCAAAAACTGTATGTGGGCTGACAAAAGAGTCTTATACCCTGGGCTCTCACAGGACAATAATCCATACTCGCAGAAATTTCTATATGTATGCACCCATACAGTAAGTGTGAGATTGTGTGAGACAGAGGTACACAAGATTCCCGCCAACATATTTCGAGACACATCATCCTCGTTATATGACAACAACCAAGCCTCTATTGTCACCTTAGAAACACATACATTTCTCACATATTCTACACAGATCCAATTTGATCGGCTTTGACAGTGTTCACAATGAATTTTCCACTTTCTTTTTTTTTTACTTTTCAACATCTGGAAGCTTCAAGACCATGGCTTGAGTCAGAGAAAAGGCCTGTGGCCCTTATGTGTAGGAAGCTGTATCAGTGGAAGTGAATATAGGAAGAGCTAGGTTCACCAGAGTGTTTCATTAACTGTGCATCTAGGTCTAGAGTGTTAAAAGGATGTTGCAGCAGTGGCTATTCATCTTTAATGGTGAAGTAAATAACTCATTGATTTAGAGGGATGGTAAACTGACTAATTCATTGATTGGGACTGAGGTGAAGAGCCTAGGGCAACCAGAGCCTAGGGCTTTAGAGTTAACCATTAATTGTTGGTTGGTGGGTTATAATGACCAAATCATCTAGGATAAGGGTCACTGAAACACCTCATTGACTGTGAACAAAGACGTATGTAAAGTTTTGCAGATAAACAAACAACTGCAGAAATCCAAAAGAAACTTAGATCTCCAAATCCTGAAGGAAATACCAGTGCTTGAAAGGCTGCAAATAAACTGTGCTGAGGTACGTTTAGGTTGTACAGTCACTGTGCAATGTAAAGCTGGCTATAAATATTTCAATATATGCCAAAATTACATTCACAAGGTCTAATTTGCAAACAGATGTAAGAAATATAAAAAATAGGAATTCAGCATGCAATATTACAATTATTTTGAATGCTGAACATTCTAACAGTCAATTGCAAATACAAAAAAAAAAAAAAAAATAATAATAATAAATAAATAAATCCGTTCAAGAGTTCCGTATATATATATATATATATATATATATATATAAAGAGAGAGAGAGAGAGAGAGAGAGAGAGAGAGAGATAAATTAATACATTTATTTATCAAGGACACATTAAATTGATAAAAAAATGTCAGAACATCAGTCTAAAGCATCTATTTCTTATAAATAAGCAGAAACTGTTTCACCATTGATATTAAAAAGAAATGGTTCTTGAGCAGCAAAGTAGAATTTCAGAATAATTTCTGAAGGATCATGTGATACTGAAGAGTGGAGTAATGATGCTGAAAATTCAGCTTTGCCATCACATGAATAAATGAAATGTTAAAATATTACATATAACATTATAAATTATAGTATATAGCTATTTATAATAGTTATAAATAAATAAAAGACTATTGGAAAAATAAAACTGATTGGAGTCTTTAAGTAGTTCAGTCTAAAATGATAATACAAGTTTGTTGTAATAATTTGGTGTTACACGTTTAAAACAGATTCAGATTAAAATGGATTGGATTGGAAATATCAACACAGCTGTCTTGCAAAGACTGTTATAAGAGAAAACAGATGTCATTCAACTATGTGAATAGTGACCATGAGTTACGGTTCAAAGCCAAAGCCGCTGGCTTGTAAGCAAGTAGCAGTAAAGCTACCATTCAGAAAATATACTGTACTGTGTTCCTAGAGTCTGTGAGATTTTTATTTTTTTTAAACCAAAGAACCACTTCACGATCTTAATTAATAGTTGAATTGAACAAACTGAATAGAGACAAATATCTCAGTAGCTCAGAGTGAAAGCCTAACATATTTAAAGAAAGCAACAAGTTGCACCTTTTTTGAAAAGTGTGAGCTCAGCGGAGCTGAAGCAGTGCATAGGTGAACAGCCTATACCGTTCAATTGTGATAGGGCTGAGAGGAGTGACCTATTGATCGTGAACAGAGAGGAAGGAGCCAACGGGATGGCGAGTGTTATGGCCCATTACCATTTCAAGGCTCGTGAATTCTAAGGACACAGGCCGAACATATAAAAAAGAATCACAACCCCTGATGTGAGTTCCAAGACGTCTCTATTTAATTAACAGAATTCAAATCAAACATTCACAAATAATATTTATAAGAAAGAAAACAATCTAATGGATGATAAAGAAAACAATCAGTTCACGGGTAGGGAAGCTAAGAAAACAGTCCCCTAACTACACCTGTTCTCAGGTGAAAAGTTCTTACCTGACTACCGAAAAATAAAAACAGGTGAGTCTTCCGGACATCTGCTCCCCTCGCTCAGTTCTTACTAAATAATTAAACGTGAACTAATAAATAAATACATAAACTACCCGCAACTGATAAGTAAGAAATATACCAAATATCAAAACACAACTTTATACGTTAAACCTAAGCTTAACATAAAACAAACAAAACCGCCTCCAAGAGGCGATGAGAGACGCTGGTGAATGGGAAGCGGAGCAACGGAGAGAGAGAGACACACCATTGCTGTCTCGGAGCCTTTTATCCGGTTTTCCCGATGACATCACATAATTCTCGCGTAAGAATCCTCCCACAACGCCACCTACGGACTCAAAAATAAATATCACACAGATACACATAACAGCGAGCCTCATGGATTGCCAGGATGCCATGGATTTCCAGGATGGAGCTGTGGAGTGTGCAATTGATCCTGAATTGGAATTGATTGAATTGTGGTCGCCAGAACAATATTTTAAGTGACACTTATTGACAGATAGAAAACGAGAGAAGTAGAAGAGGAATACAGAGAAACAAAACCTTATGAGTCCAAAAAACAGTGCAAGAAGTCAATTATAGAGTTGCCATCTCTTCTGGCCAAGCCACAGAAAACTAGAAAACTGAAACTAGCTTCATTTTGTAGCTATTTCATGCCACACTTCAAGCCTTGCAATTGGAGGAAAGAAGGTTAACACTAAGGATCAGATGTTTGGTGTTTAAGACAAGTGCATTACAGAAGACACAATCTTGTCGCGTCACAGTATTTTACATTTGCAATCTCAGATTTTAGCCAATTCATGCCAAAGTTACCAACGCTATTCTAGCATGCAACACTTGTGAAACTAGTTTGAGATCTGGCTGATTATTCTTCAGGTGTGTGCACATGCCGAACTAGCAAAAAACACCAAAGGAGGGTGACGGATTTGGAAGTGTTAGCCAACTCCCCATGTCTCATCCATATTTTTTCAGCTCCTTATCGTTTTTTCCCCACATTTTTGTGCAGATCAGTGAAAAAACAAATCACAAGCTCATTCTCCTGTTGTTTTTTCAACAAACTGTCTAGGATATATATATATATATATATATATATATATATATATAATTATTATTATTTTTTTTTTTGCATTGCTTTGTTCATCATAAGTTAGTGTATGAACAAATTTTGGGATTGAATCTACAGTAAGGGAGGAAATCGATCTTTACACATCCAGTCAGAACATCAGAAACTTTAAGCTTGTAGTGTGCATTTGGCATTAGACCCATACATAAGTTGGTTTTAAAACATAAAAAATATTAGAGCTCTGGCTCCCTGCAGAGCAGACTGGTGGGACAGAAGTATATGACAGAAGGAAACAAAAAAGTAGAAAGGCAACTGAGACAACTGCATGTTCAAGAATAGTGTGTCTGCATATCATAAAGCCGGTTGTGGACATGAAACGGGCCTATTTGGAGAACATTTGTTGTGGCATCTTTTTCTGTATCGTCTCTAACTCTCTGACTGACCTTACCTGATCTGCTAAACCAAGCAGATCCTATGAGAGAACATTCTGGCAGGTTGAGGTTAAATTGAGATGTGTGCCCTATTTGAAAAACGGTTCTTGAGTGTTAATCGAACACACTTATCGCAGACATCTGTTTCTCTGTATCTTTCTGTTCGCTGCACAGTTTTCATGCCCACTTATTAAGACCCGTCATCTGTTGTATTTCTGCAGTGTTTAGCACCCTCACCGAAACACGGCTTCTTGTAAATTGAACAACAAAGGTGTTAATGTAGGTTTTTATATTTATATTCTGTCATTATGTGACTTTTTGTAACACAAAGCATGCATATTTGAGGGTCTAACGATTGAGATAAGACCTATTTAAATGAGATTATTGACATTCTCAACGAACCTATTCTGCTGAACAATGTGCTTTCGATTAATGGCGCGTTCTCATTTGATGTCAATAAATTGACTTGCATCTGTCTCAGTGTGCAAATGAAGCATATTGGATCGCCTGTTGTTCCTGCTGTAAATCCACATCTTCTCAAGGGATAAGACTAGATCCACTTCGAAAGGTGAGAATTAAAATGGATTCATGGACCCACAGTTTCATGTCAGTTGACAAGGTAAGTAAGTGACAGAAAACAGCTTTTTTGGAAAACCAGACAGCAGGAGAATTAAATCAGGTTGATGCCTGGGCTGCAACCTGCTGTAGAGCGAGCAAAACCATGCTTCATTTGTCCACTCAATATTTTGAATGTCAGATGTTGCTGTGAGATAAGCTCTGAGGGTGCTCAGTTGATTAACAGCTTTTTCTTTCCTCATTGTTTTTTTTTCTTCTTTTCTCACGTTTTTAACTTTAGGCCTTTTGCTCTCGATTCAACAGATGCCAATTACTAATGCATTGATGCATCACCTGGGTTTTTTAAACCCAAAGATACTGTACAGGTATCACCAAGGGAACGTGTCATGTGAAGACTACGCTCTTTGCCCTGAGGGATTGCAACAGGCATCCTATTGCCATGGGAACTGCAGAAGCATTTGAGAAAAGGTTACCTGTGATTGGTCCATGAATTTGCAAATCCTGCCAATCTTGTTAATGGTATAAAAATTATCAGTGCTGCCAAACACACACTAGCACCCTTAATCAAAGAGAAACAATCCTTTTCATATGCTCGCTAAGTCACAAAGATCGCTAAATCCAATTAGGTAACGATTAGCTTATTGACCTGTCATGGTGGGTTTAGATGAACCAAAGCTAGAGCATGGGAGAGATGGGACGCCACAAACAAAAACAGCTCTCCCACCTGTTGTGAATCACAGGTGAATCTATGCCATGTCTTACTGCAGAGATCGCTAATGAATGGAAGATGACAAATTTGAGGATGCTTTGACACATATAATGACACACAAACAGGCACACACGCATAGGCTTGCCAACAGGAAGCAACACAGACTCAAACTGCAGGGACTCTGGAGAAGTATGATCGATGAGGTTGCGTGCCGTGCAGATCAATCTGGATTAGAAAACAGGAGGAAGGAGCCAGGAAGCCCCCTCCCCATCCTGCAGTGAGAGTATACGGCCAGCAGGGGCTCACAGAGGAGTGCCCTCAGGGAGAATGCTGGGTGTAAGATGGAACCATGGGAGATTGGATGAATATTGATATGATTTGGAAGTAAAGCAGAAATGGTGTAGGGTTTTAAAAAAAGGATGAAATCTTGAGCTTACAACAAGCAAATCCATCTGTAAGACAAACGGGTGGGCCACATGTCCAAAATCAGAGTAATCACAATAACGGTATGTTTAACACTATATCAATAAAATAATAATAATAATTTAAAATGTATTACGTATTACAAAAAAAATCATAAATACTCAAAAACTGAAAGGATTTTTATTTTCTGAAATGTAGGGATGCTAGGTAAAAAGGAAAATGATATGGAAAATTATACTGTGGCATATTGTCTAAAATGATAAGTTAGAGAATATGCCTTAGTTTTCTGCTATGTGACAGATTGCCATGGTATCACATTGATTGAATCATTTATCATACCTTAATTAATGTGATAGGGTTGGGCAGATAGACGATGCCATTGTCCATCGCCGATGGCTGATAGACATCACGATTTTGCACTGAAATCGTGATCTCCCCCACACATTTTATAAGATTATATGTTTGTCAGTGGTACTGATGATCTGCAAATCATTCACCATTGTCCTATCAGTCATCTCTCCTTACACCGTGTCTTCACCGGGCGTGACAATTGTTGTGTAGCTGTTGTATTAGCTGAAGACTTCTACACGTGACGCGACAAAGCGAATGTTGAAAATCATTTGAAATTTCTGTCAACATATCATAACCAGAAAGTGGCAGCTGTTGACTTTCAGGAATTTGTGGCACGCTGCACCATGCTACATCCAGTGTAGATACCTTCACTGATTATAATGATTATGATTCTATTGATTTATCTATATAATGCATCTCTATTGTAGTGGTTCTATAGTATTTTGTCACGCCACGCCACTCGCATCTGGTGTAGCCACGGTGTTAGGAATCATTAGTTGTTTTCCCTTATAAGGATACCCCCTAACCCCCACCAATGTCATTCTCCATTGTGATGTTTCACTGTAGACATCGTCCACTGACAAAATTTGTAGACATCGCCCAACCCTATTATGTTATTTTCAAAAACCTTTCATGTAAAAATGTTGTTTCACTCGTTTTAGAGTTTTGACCTAAATATATATATGTATATATATATATATATATATATATATATATATATATATATAATATACTGTGATATATATTCACATATCCATTGACCATTTAAATTACAAATTAAATAAACACTTAAGATTGTGAAGTATGAGCAATGGATGGAGAGAGGTTTAAGCAGGACTTTAAGAGGCTAAAGATCTTAGACATCCAACCCCAACACTCTTCTGGAAAACGACAGGCGGTTCAGCAGTTTGGTCACCTTGAGAGGAAGAAGGGGGAGCCTGGCAGCCATCTGGGAGATTTCAGACACACTGCTGGGGCTCTGATAAACCACTAAAGATGATGAATGTTAAGAGATGCTCTGCTGGATGTAGACTCCTGCTCACCCTACTAATAGGCACATCTGCTAGCCTGCCAGTAAGTCTGAGCATCACACTGATGCAGTTATGCCCACCTGCCAAGCCATGCAGGGGGCCACACTGAGCTGACGGAGGCTAGCCTGCAGCACACCAGGGTGGGCGTCCCATCATACCTCTGGGCTGGGAGGAAGATCTTTAAGCAGATGAGGACTGAATAATAATTGAGCCATTTAACTTCTGAGAGCTTCTGGAAACAAAAGTCTCAGGGACTGATCTGGCAAACTGATCAGATTCTTCCTGCAGGTTTAGATAAATATGATGTGAGGCATTACATAGACATGCTGGAAACAATTCTGGAATAAGTACCAACTTATAAGACCACATGCAAGAAAAACAACTCAGCTGTGAAAAAAATTGAGCAATGTTGTGCCAGAGGGGGAAGAAAACATTAATTTATACCATCTATCACCACAACTAGAAATATACTCTGTGAAATTTGCACAAGGCCTATTTTCTTAACCGTGTATGCTGTCTTGCTCTCTCCAAGTCTACATATCTTATTCTTTCTTTCTATCACTCTTATCTCCTGCAGTGTTGTCGAAATGACCAGACCGGAACACTGTGACCATTACACCCTGATACTCTAGTTAATTAACTAACCCAAGGATTTTGGCAAAACAAACACAATATGGCAATCGGCTTCACTGCAAGAATCTGAAAATGCATGTGATGGAGAGATATTCAAGGGAAGGAAGAATGCTGAGAGTAGGTGTGAAAGAAATGGCAACTTGAAATGCCAAAGCCAAGAATAAAATCCTACTATCACAAGTCAAATCAGCTATATGGTACAGCTTTAAAACATTATGTCTCAATGTTAGGCATGATACAGCATAACCCCTAACGATGTAATGACAGCTGAAAGCTGTCTGAAGCTGTTACCTGGGATTACTGATAGCCAGATGGCTTTGCCTCTGTAATTAATTAGCACTGTGACTGCTGAGCAATCCTTCAGGGTGTAGAAGGACATCAGAAACCAGACTTGGCCTCAGACGATACTGCCCACGGACCATTCATGGTCAAAATGGCGAGAGCTGACTTAAATCACCTATTCAGATCTGACTGGCTGATACTCAACTGTTGGGAGTTGGGGTATGCAGATTTTATCTGTTCTCCAAGTTGTGTTGAAGAGGGTGAAATGGTTTGTGTAAAATAAATAAATAGAAATTAAAAAAAATGCTAATTTTATAACAGCACTGGTTACAACATTTACAAACATTCATGAATTGTAAGGTGCTTAAGTCTCAAATTACCTAAAAACTTTCAATCATAAATATTCCAAATACAAATATTCTGCAGTAGATTCAAAAAGGAAATATTAAAATAAGAATAATCACCTCATTAATGGCCAAATAATATATCATATTTATTTGGTTAAGGTTCATGGCATCAAATATTTATAAGATGTTAAAGAATATTTGTGTTGTTTACCATAATTTGCTAGCCCTGTGTCCCATCACCACCAAGACTTTTAACTACATGTCAACCATAGATCGCTATTTCATTGTTCCATCAGTCTCCACTTGCAATAGCTATATTATTTACCATCCCCTACCTCAAGAAAGTTAAAAAGTTAACAGGAGAAAATAACTCAAATGCATTAAAAGGACCCAAGGATAAACAAGTACTCACTATTGTCATTTGCAAACCTTACAATCAAAATGTAATACACAAATTAAGCTGTCACTGAAAACCGTTTAGAATGGAGGAATGGGAGATGGAAAACAGCAATGGCGCATTCTGCCGAGAAGGTAATTGTTTTAATAATTATACAAAGCTCATGATAAATGGACTGAAAATCCTGTTTTTGCCAAACATTGAAACTAATTGGTTAAAGAGTCTGTTAAAGAGTAATGATTAATAGAGTTCATGTTGTGTAGGCTTGTGATGGGGTGGTGGGGGGGATGAGGGCGAATGAAAGTCCTACATTTTCCTGGAGACACAATCTGCCACAATGGAGGAAAAGACTGACAACACAGAAACAAGCAAATCAATCAGACCCAGTGAGTAGCACCACTGATTGCGTGGGGTCTTGTCTTCTGTTCTTCTAAGTCCTGATCGACCATCAGCGGCATTACGAGTGGATCTCAGTGTGTGTGTGTGTGTGGTGCATGTCAATTTCTCTGTCTTTTTTTTTTTTTACCACCAACAGATAGAGAGGAAATGCATATTAGAAATAATAATGTTTGCCACTGATGCTATTTCAAATCCTCTGGTTTGAAACTGAAATGAAATGTTGAAACACCACTGAACTTTCCTTTTTGGAGGCACAATGATTGTTTGTGACTGATGAAATCTCACCTCTTCCTTATATGAATCTGCATGGCACTGTCTGATGGCTCTTTTATTTTCCTTATCATACAATGTCTGCATTTGAATTTAGATGTCTAGTTTGAAGAAGGGGTTGATCCAGTATCCACAGGAGAATGTCAGTTCCCCTTCAGGAACTCGAGTTGCATTGGAAATACTATGGGAACACCTCTGGGTGACCACGTACAGAAGCAAGTGAGAAATCAATCTAACAGAATGGCAAAATGTCACAGGCAGGTGACATAGAGACCAGAAAGTATAAAGGCACATCCAGTGAAAACCGCGTCAAAGTCCCGCTTTTGCTAAGTCACCTAAGAATCGCAAATTGATCTGGCAGAGGGGTTGGAGATGGGCATGCCTTTTCTCTTCCTTCACCAGTTAGATCCACTGCTCCCTCTCTGGGTTCGAAAGCCTGCACTGCATTTTCTTCCCCTGGTAGGAAGGCACTATGCTTTGACTCTCCTCTGATTTACTCTGAGGAGGATGATGTGGCAAGCAAGGAACAAAGTGAAACTGAGGTCTCGTCACCTCAGTCTGAGCGTTTCCTGACTCCAAGTTAGAGATCGAACGATATGGGTTTTTCTATAGCCGATGCCGATGTTTAGAGTTCAGGGTCAGCCGATGCCCGATATTTGCTGCCGATTTTTAGGGCCGATATCTTTAAGTTTTCCCCTTCATTTGCATGCTAAAATGTCACACTAATAATAAGTGGATGCACAACATTTCTAAACTTATCATCATTTATTGAGCACAGACAGAAGTCAATCAGAAAGTCAATCATTTACAAAAAAGTTTTAGAGCATTTATCAAGCATAATTTTTCAAGTTTGTTGGAACATAAATGTAAACTTAAATATACATTTAAATAAAATAAATAAAATGTTATAAATAAAAATCAATTAAACTGAAAAATATAAAAAATAAAACATATAAAAAAAATAATAGTAGTGCTGCAAACACACTAGCAACCAGCAACATTTTTGTTTGGTATAAATGACACAGAACATCTAAAGTGCATTCTAATTTCAAACTTACATCGGAGTCTGTTCATTATTAAAATAAAGTACAGTCAACCCAACATATAAAAGGTTACACTGGTCAGTTTAAATAGACCGTAGTATACCGGTCCACTCTGCTGTTATGCCAAGGATGTTTTTGCTCATGGGAAGTGGATGATCTTTTCCGTCTAGTTTACATAAAAAAAAATATATATATATTATAGTTTAACATTCAGATATATTGCGAATGTGGAAACATTTGGATATGTGCAGAACGAGACGTGAGGAATAACCTCCAAATACATCTAGTCAAACCCGCGCTCGCTCGTCCTCGTATGCACACACGCATGCACGCACTCATGCGTCTCGATCTAATGATCTGTAAATGCAGGATTTTTAAAAACAAATAGGCCTAGCGGAACGCAAAAATTCTAAATCGAATATTTTGCAGAACAGGATCAAACGAAAAAAGTACTGGTCATAATACTTGCATAAAATGTTTGATGTCAAAAAGTGGTTTACTGAATGCGCAGCACAGCCACAAGCGCCACAGTTACGTTTGAGATCATTTTATTTTTAATACTAGTGTCATTTGAAAACATTGCAATTGCGTTTTAAAATACAACAACGAGCACCTCGAAACCATTTAAAGAGACGCATTCTGCGGTCACCTTGACAGGAAACAGTCAACCAAGTAACATGATCTAAAACGTATGGCACACTCTCTTCATTTTATCAAATGATCATAATCACATCTATTCATTTTACAGTCCTGCTACTAGCATTGTATTCAGGCTAAAACCCCTTTAATTCGGGTGAGAAAGCTTTTTTCCAAGCGGCTTTGCACATAATAATAATAATACCGCTGCAGACGCATTTTGCAGTATTAAGGTTATTAAATTGATCGTTAATTTAAACGCCGATCGATCATGGAAATGATCAAATATTGACATCCCTAAATGCAAATGAGTTGGATGGAAACCTGGCTACTGTCTGCATCAAACCATGCTTCCGAACAAATGTGATTCACGGTTCTGGGCAGCTCCAGGACAGCTGTCTCTCCGAGCACGCTGCTGTCTGTGAGCGGGGTGGAGTAACGGAGCCCTCAATCACGCTGCAGTGTTTGTAAGAGCAACTTCTCCACCCCATTTACAGAGTGAGATTCTCTGACTACCTTTATCTCCCAAGGACTGTTGTTGAATCTTCCAAAAGTTTTGGCTTGGGGTACTTCACATGCGCAGCAGCACTTTCCACTTCAACAACAAAACGGGGCTACCCGCCGACGTGCCTGACTTTAAATCGGATAAACACGGATATCGGCCAATGCGACATATTAAATAATGACAAATAACGGCCCGATATATCGCTCAGCCGTCGACCTCTACTCCAAGTCACCTCCTCCATGCCGGAGCCTTCCCTTCTTCCCTGATCTTCACACTGAGGTGTCTAGATCATGGGAAAGGCTGTATTCAGCTTGTCTTGGGACAACGGCTATGGGATGATGCCACAGGTTGAACAGACCCTGACGAACCTTATTAAACGTTTAGAGCATGTTGCGGGTCTGAGAGTGAGGATTGGGGAATTTTCTTCCTCTTCAGTCTCTATTGATTTTGGAGTACCTCAGGGATCCATTTTGTAACTTATTATGTTTTCACTAATTCTGTTGCCTTTAGGCCTTATTAAAAAAAAAAAAAAAAACCGTACGTCTCATCTTTATGCTGATGATATTCTGATTTAATAGATCTGGAGGATCAACTTCTCATTCATCTTTGTTATTATGTCTTGAGGAGTGCTGGTTAGAGCAAAATTGCCTACAGCTAAATGCGAGTAAATCTGAAGTAATCATTTTTGGACGAAATAAGGTTGACTGTGACATAAACGATGTGTTAGGTACATGTGCAGTCCCAAATAAGAAATATGGGTGTAATTTTTGACTCGGCTCTAACGTTTGATCATCAGATTAAATGTGTGGTAAAAAGTTGCTTCTTTCAGTTCCTTTTTGTCTGATGCTTATCTTGAGATAGAGATTAATGCATTTATCTCCTCCCATTTGTACTACTGTAATGCACATTATTTGGAATTGAGCCAATCTCTTATTTCAAAATTGCAATTTTGCAACACTTTAATGACTGTAAAATAGAACATATACGCTTGCTTTGAACTGGAATAATGGCAGAATATCCTGTGATGCCCACTTCGAAGGGCACTTACAGTAGAATAGAACAAATGTCTGAAGTGATAAGAGAAACACACAAAATGTGCAGAGTGGGGGGTCGCGAGGACTGGAATTGAGAACCGATCAAATTAAACCATGAAACAAAGTTAATTCTGACACAGAGAAAGGGACCGATATGTGTACTTGTTTGGTTGGTAAAATAAATGGTTTAAATTCAAATCAGAGCATCTTCCGTGTCTGGAATGGATGTATTCTTGAGTTTATAAGGTAACAATAACTTAAGATAACCTTGTTTGAAATGGGTTTGGCTAAACGAAAATTTTGGTTTTGTCTATACTACAAGGTATTTATACTATATTGAATTGGTTAAATAGAATCGCATTACTAAAAAGAGACAAAAATACATCTAGACTAAATGTAATCAGTTTTTGTCAACTAAAACTAGACAAAAATAGTCATGGATAATTCAGACTAAAATGCTAAGACTTTTAGATGACTATAACTTGACTAGACTAAAAAGAGTATGAAAATGAATAAAACTAAAAAAACTAAAATGACTCTAGACTAAAACTACAATTAGAACAGGCCACCAAAAACAACACTAGCATGTACCTTTCTGAAGTCCAGGAAAGAGTGCCCTGATCCCTTTTTCGTTGCATCCGTGGAAAGCAAGATGAGAAATATTAAATAAAATGGTTAGAAATTCAATATTGCTAGTGGCAAGGCCAATGATGAACAAATAACAGAGGACATTGTCTCATATGATGGCCGGAAGCCTCTGATAGGTGGGCAGTTAACTCGTGCACAATAAACAGGAGCAGGTGGATCAGGTTAATACAGGCTACACAGGAAATGACCATCTATTTTACAAGCACACGGACTGGAACACACAAATATATATAACATGACAAAATATATTGCTTGAGGACCAGGAAATTTAATTCACTTTGGACATATTCACAGGGGTTGAGGTTCAGTGGCAACTTACTGAATGGGATATCTCCAAAGGGGTCATCAAATTCATCAAAATCATCATCAAGGTATGCTTCAGAGGCATCATGGGAGAAAGGGAAAACAATGGAGAAAACAACAAGATAAATGTAAAAGAAAAAAAAAATTATGCATAGAAAAAAGAATGCACAAACACACAATACAATAAAGCACCAGTAAAGCACTACCCGGGTAAGTGGTTTTCTATAGCTGCATCACATTTTAAACAGGTTAATTTCCCACAAACGTACAGGATGTGACTACAGTATATTCCACAGGCCTGCATGTTGTTGAGTTCTCCTGTGGTCTCAACTCTGTGACAAGTTTCAGAGTCTGACAAGTTTCTCTCCCTTTATAATTTGCATCTTTCGTGGAGCCTCTCTCGTTTCCTGCCACATATTGATAATAGGAGTGCCAGGGCCTTGTCTCACAATTAGTTGTGTTATTTCCAGCAGATGAGAACATTACTCAAGGCACATCTTGTTATGCAGGCAATGGGGCCTGAGACCCTGCTGAAGCTGTATAGTTAATGGAGTTGAGCGTTTGACGTGGCCTGGACTCTGACTGTGGCAAACCCCAGACTGAACAAAGCTAATAACTAAACATAAACCATTCTTGGATCAACCTCTCTATTTATTGCAGCCAATGTCATCACTCTGCTCATGATGCAACCCAGCAGTGACAGAGAATCTACTTTGAAATTGTTACCCATTTCAGAATAAATACACAAACAAACAAATGAATGAATGAATGAATGCATGAATGAATGAACAAAATCACACACAGAGTGCTGCAATAAGATATACCAATCACAAATAATACAACCAGTTCAGCCGACAAATATGTAAATAAGTTAACAAAACAAAACAACAACAACAAAACAATATCCCAAATATATTGTTTATGTAGCCACATTCCTACGGCTTCAAGATCTGTCATTGCTAGTTCTAAACGTGTGTGTTCCTGGATGATTCAGTGTTTTTGAATGAATTGGTTGAGTGAATTATTCAATTAATTGCTCATAACGGCAGTCGCTTGTTTCATTACTGAATGATTCAGCATTTTTTAACAATTTGCTTGAATGAATGATTCAATGACTCATTCATAATATTTTTCAGAGATTTTGAACAACAAATATTTTAATGAATGTTCAATGACAGTATTAGTTGTATACAGTAAGTAGCATGTTAGTAATATTGTTACTTTTATTACTTTTTACTTACACCCCAATACTGCAGCTCAAAATGGTAACGTTATTTTGCAGATGACAAAGTGTCAGGCAAAGGGTCTTTCAAGAAGAAACAGTGAAGAAATTAGAAGAGAATATGGAAGAAAGGTCTGGATGGGTAGAAATGAAAGTGAGGATGCCGGTTTTAATGCATGAGATGAAAAGGGAAGACAGGTTGACTGTGTGAGTGAGCAAACAGCTATTGGTTAGTTGTGCACAGAGAAAAGAAAAGTGGATGTTCCCACTAAGTGGGACTAGACAGCCCATCCAGACAGGCCCCCTCACAAGAAACAATTAGAGCACCCCTACCTCCATTCATCTATGTCATCCCAACGGAACAATAGCTACCATCACTGTACAGTAGGCAAAGAAAGGACTGAAAACATACATAGAGCTTATTACATATCTAGCATATGCAGGCCCAACTCAATGCATATAGCAATCTTATCTTCACTATTACCTCATCACTAATAATCATTTCAATTAGTATAGCTATTTTCATTGAATTATCTCAGAAAAGAGAAGTAGATAAGAGTACTTAAAATGGGTTAAAGCATTATGATTATGGCTGCAAACAGGCTGATTCTATAAAGGCAATGCTTATAGTGCTGTGGGAGCAGGGGATAGTTTTAAAATAAAGCTGTTTATCATCAGCATAGCTGTGAACATTATGCTTCTTTTGTTTATGATCTCAATTAGTGAGAGCATGTAGTTGAGGAATAGAAAGTTGCCAAGAACTGACCCCTGTGGGATACCATATGTAATATTGAGATCTTTGATCTGGCCTTCATGTGGCCAAGTGTAAATAGTTTTATGCAGTGAGAGAGATACATGAAGAACAGTTACAGAATATTACATAAATACATCAACCTCAGCACCACCTATTGAAGAAATGCAGTATATAGTTTGAGGACAGAAAGACAACAGTCTAGGGGAAAGTGACCTATGAAAGAAAATGAAATTAAATCATCCAGTTAGGCTGACTGACAGGTTACAGTGGAGGACGGAGCAAAGCAACAACAGGCCTGCTACTCCTGCTTTAGCAGGAGAATAGCAGGAGAGTCATACATTACATTACCTCTTTCATCACCAGGGAATGGCTATGATACACATTAACCTACTGACCTGGCAAAAACAAATAAAAACAGCACTACTATATAATTTTGCTGAACTGCCCATTAACCAAATTTCTAAATGAAGGTTGTAACTATAAAGACTCTAGGGGCACTGCAGTGAGAGGATTTCAGTCGCGAAATCCATATGCAACCCCTTGTCCTATCTCTCTCTCTCCATCTGACATTTACAGACTTCATTAAATGCTAAACTCTGGCTTGCTAAATGAGCCTGCCTGCATCAGCACTGTGCTGAGCAGAGTATGATAAGTCATTATTGGCGAGTAAGTTCTCATTTAGCTGCATGTTGTTTTAGTCAGCATGTTTTGAAAAAAATGTTGGGTAATATTTTACTACTTTTATGGCTCCCATGAAGACATCCATAAGGGGCCACAGAGCAAATCACGGTACAGGATGCAGAAGCTTTCAAGATCGGTATGGCTTAGAGAGTAATAATTGGAATTTGTAATGGGTGTTGAATATGCTGAGATGAAGAGTGCAGTGGCTACCTAGAGGATAGAGTCCCATTCACCCAGTGTTGTTGTCAACATGGGTAACATTGACAGAGAAGAACTAATATTGCATGCCACTGATCAGCAGTTGGAAGTAACTAACAGCAGCAATACTAGTAAATTAACTACATTTTCTTTTCAGAATTGAGACAGTAAAGTTTACAGCTACAAGCTACTTTTTCCTTAGGACAGTAATTTTTTTATTTTTTTTTTATTTTTTTTTTTTTAAGCCAAACCCACTTAACCTAAAATAATTACTTTAAGTGCTTCCTGAGATATTAAGTTAAAATTTGATTTTTACATGTTTACAGTTCTCTGGCATAAGTTAATGGTCACATGAACTGCAATATTATGCTATTTAAGTGTTTTATTTAGATTTTGAGGATATATTAGTTGTCCATTAACTCACAAAAGCCCCTTTAGGCCAGTTTAGGAAACTATTGCTGTGGAGAAGGTTTTATTTTTTTTTTTTTTTTTTAAGATAACAGCTTTGTGGCTTTGTAAGTTGATCCAATAATCAAACCCTTTTTCTAAGAAGCGCAGGGTTTGGATTCATTATAATGAATCAGTTCTTTCAGACAAGTATAAAACATTTTAAAATTCACAGTGGCCCTGAGTATATTCGCAGTTAAATGCTGCAGTTCTCCAATAATTTTGTTGAGTGTTTCTCTAGTTTTTTTTTAGCGTAAATGTATTCGTGTTTACATTAATCCAATTTAATACTGAGATAAAGAATAGATAAAATCCAGATGAAGCTCCTCATTGTTTTTGCTCCTGATAAATGTGAATGAATGAATTAATGAATGAGTGAATGAAAAATCAATCTGATATACCATATATTTAAACATATATTACATCATTTAAATAGCTTTTTTGTTAGCTAGTAGTGCAGCCAGCTACTTTTCATTTGTTCTGACAAACTATATACTGTACTGTATTATGAGTAATAATAAATTTATCAAAATAAATAAATCAAAATAGTTTCCCAAAATTGCCACTGATAACTTAACCAAGGTTAGAGACAGCTGATCCGAGAGTTATTGGTAATAATAATAATAATAATAATAAATTAAAATCATTTTCAAGGTTACTTACGCATTGCTTTTGTCTCTGAAGAAAATGTGTATTTTTTATTGTCTTACTCCACCCACAAGCTGCAATCAACATGGCTATGGAGTGACCTTGATGAGCACAAGCTCCTGGGTTCACAAACCAACACGATTTGCACATTTATTAGAAACAGGATGGTGAAAGGATGAAGGTGAGGGTGCGGCCCATTGCTCCGGTAGAGGACATGGACGAATGACAGTCTTGCTCTCACTGAGCACTACACCATAACTGAGAGCAGATTTCATAGCAGAGAACACTTTCCTTACCTCAGTAATAACCACTGCATGATTAAATATCCCTCAAGAAATGCATTTTCAAAAAAAATAAAAAAGAGAGTGAGATACATTTTTGAATTTAAATGAAAGTTGTAGCCTAGTTGACGAGATAAATACTTTGCTTCTAAACTATTAGACAACATCATCTTAGTTTTAAAGGCACGACATGTTCTGTTTGTCATTCCACTATAAGAGAAAAGAAAAACATATATAGAACATTGTGTGCACATGAGAAAAAAATAAAAATAAATACCTGAAAATGTTTTGATTTTCAAAGAAGGTTCTTCCTACCAATTATCAATATCACTATGTTTGTTCAGCTAACAATCAAATAACCAATAATATATTTTCTTCTTTTGTGTTCCTTTGGTTAGATCTTGGTACAAATTGGTCACTGCACATTTATGCTGAATGATGTCAGCTCAAGCCAACACATTAATAAGTGCTCTGCGTGTTTAATATCTTCAGCCCTATAGATTCAAACTCAGCGCTGTCTCTTCTGTGTCTTTATTGAGTCAGAAACACAGTTGTATTCATTGCTGGATTTGTCCTGTCTGATTACAATTAGAATTGCATAAATAATGCAATAAGATGAACAGGATTTAAATAGTTATTAGTGGGTTTTAATTAAGTAGTGAAATATCAAATGTGAAAAAAAGTTCAGAGATTTTCAGAGTTCACATTTATAAAGGAAGAGGTTTGTAATAACAGCTAGCCTAGCCCAGTAAGATGCTCCGGCAGATCTCTGGAGAGGAGTCCAGCCTGTAGATCGATGGCATCAGGGGGTAAAGTAATGGAGAAAAGAGAAGGAGGATGCCACACCCAGCAGTCCCTCCCCAGTCATCCGATTCTTTATGAAGTGACTGAGGAAAGAAATGGCATCCAGAATCAATAATCCCCTTCACTGAATGATGGCAGCTCAAGCCAACACATTAAAAAGTGCTCTGCGTGTATCTTCAGCCCTACAAGCTCAAATCCAGTGCTGTCTCTTCTGTGTCTTTATTCAGTCAGAAACACAGCTGTATTCATTGCTGGATTTGTCCTGTCTGCTGTTATTGCTCTGTTATAGGGAACGCTCAGTGGAGTGCCGCTCGCTGACTCTGACAAGGAGAATTTGGCTCTCCTCCAATCTGGTTGCCTCTGCAACCCTGTGGAAATACAGGACCCTTCAATATCCCAAAAATTCAATGCTAAGAAACCCAGCATGCAGACGGAGAATTCTGCAACCTGATTAGCTTGAGCAACGGTGAAGTTTCGTCCAAACACAAAGGGGTTTTTATCATTCAACAGCTGGGCTGTCACGCGGGGGGTGGAATAAATGCCTTAAACAAAAGTGAAAAGTCCTCGGCGTATAAATGAGTATAAACTGCACAGCTAAGAGTAAACCACCATGGGGCTGTCAGAGACGCTCTGTAGCACAATTCATCATGGGGCACTAATGCTCTAACAACATTACCAAGTCCTTCGCACTATACATTGTCACCAGCAAACTCAATCAACTTATTTAGACCCAAACATGAATCGCATTGGCTCCGGCCCCTGGAGGCCTGCCTTCACTTCTGTATGCCACTCTGTTACACTAACTGACTCTGGTTTGAGAACACTGGCTAAAATTGTGGGAAGAATGTGTAAAACAGTGAATATAATGTGCTTCATTATTCATCAATGCATGCTTTTCTTAAAAATAAATGAATCAATATTAACCAGTGGTTTGGTATTTGGTCTTTGGTATTAACCAAAGATCTGTTCCAAAGTCTAGTGAGCCACAGTCATGGCACCATAGCCAAATCTGGCATTCCTTGTGCTGCATACCCAAAAAAGACTGTTCAAAACCATACGCAAATGAACAAAATTATGGTGCTGCCTTCTAACACATACATACACACTGTATACACTTTTCAGAGGTGCATTTACAATACAATTAGACATGCATAAATAATGCTATAAGATGAACAGGATTTAAATAGTTATTAGTGGGATTTTAATTAAGTATAGAAACATCAAATGTGAAAAAAGATATTCAGAGTCATTCAGTCATTCATTCAACCGATTTGATCAAATGACTGATTCATTCAGAAAGAAACAAGTGACTGTCTTTATGAATGGCTCACTGAATCATTAGCTCAGTCGATTTGTTCAAAAATGTGGATTTATTCAGTAACAAATTATACTATAATAAATGTGTTCTCAAAAATAATAATAATAAAATTGCTTTCAAGTCTGAGAACATCAGGTGTCTGAAAAACCCTGGGCAATGCTAAATCACCATCTTTTGTTGAAAAATCAAAGCTGAGGATTAGCACTGATGATTTCCATTACAACAGCATATTAGAGCACATTGTAGACATCAAATGTTGCACAAAGTAATCAGCCCAGCAGCTGAAAACTGCACTCCCACAATCAAACTTCTGTTTCTTCAGTGAGTGATCATGTCTGACAAATTAACACAGACTTTGTGTATTTCTAAAAAAAAAAAAGAAAAAGAAAAAAAAAGAAAGGTAAAGTGTTAGAAGAAAACACGCACAGTTGTTTGTTCTTTTTTTTTTAATCCCAGCATTATTTGTAACAACAAAAGTCTTTATACAATGTGGCATTTACAATCATTCCAGGCTGCATTGATGTTGCTGCGGCAGAGGCCACATACTGTTCAGTTAGCGATGGAAATTGTCGGTTTTAGGGACGGCAAGAGTAAATTGGTCCTGATGCAGATAAAAGTGGCTAAAAATGACTATTGTTTTGCTCCCTTCAACACAATAACTCTGCAGGAGCTGTGAAAGCGTGTGTGTGTATGTGTGAGTTTTCTATTTTTAAAATAAATAGTGAGAGGCATGAAGATGGGAACCAGCGTTTAAAGTCTATAAAGAAAAAAAAATGTTGATTGGGCATGAATATTCAATATAAAGCACAGGGAGGTGGGAAGGTCTTTTCAAATTGCAAGATCTCTAAATTTGATGTGTCTTTGTGCTTTCAAGTTTCTATTAGCCAGTGTGTGTGTGTGTGTGTGTGTGTGTTTGTGTGTGTGTGTGTGTGTGTGTGTGTGTATCATAGGCTCAACTAGCAGAGCACCCTGAGTTGACATTAGAACCAGCTTTGTCGAAAGTAAATAATCAGTACAGCACACACAAATACTTTAGGGTGACAGACAGGTGTACATTTCAAAAAGGTCAGGCAACTAAATATAACTTCCATTTTCACTTCTCTTTATGATATATTGCTGTGTCTGATGGTTGGCCAGTGGGCAACAGAAAAATCTACAGAGCACTGGGACGAGAGAGGACGGTTAAGCTTAGAATTACTGGGGCCCGATTGATCGGCGCACATAAAGGGCCCCTGCGTCAGCCTGGGTCTGTTTCATTAACTAAAGCTGCAATGTAATGAACCCAGCAATGGCAATCTTGACTCCAATATTCTATGGGAAGCAGGAAGAGGAATGAAAGAGACCTCTCAAGGGAGAGTTATAAAACGCAGGAATATTTTATGCTTGAATCAATGTCCACAATGACACTTATATCATCTAATCAATCCATGTTTAAAGTGAAGTGACATTCAGCCAAGTATGGTGACCCATACTCGGAATTTGTGCTCTGCATTTAACCCATCCGAAGTGCACACACACAGAGCAGTGAACACACACACACACTGTGAACACACACCCGGAGCAGTGGGCAGCCATTTATGCTGCGGCGCCCGGGGAGCAGTTGGGGGTTCGATGCCTTGCTCAAGGGCACCTAAGTCGTGGTATTGAAGGTGGAGAGAGAACTGTACATGCACTCCCCCCACCTACAATTCCTGCCGGCCCGGGACTCGAACCCACAACCTTTCGATTGGGAGTCCGACTCTCTAACCATTAGGCCACGACTTCCCCAAATTCCCCAGATCAATGTAATTCGGATATGAGGCTAGGACTTTACCAAAAAAATTTACAAGTGTTCTCCTTTCACCTACAAATGGCAACAATATAGAGTGTTTTACGATTATTTTCTTCAATGTTTGGGGAAATGAAAAGCAAAGCAGCTAGCCAGTTTGTTTGTTTGTTTATTCAGCGGTTGTTGATGAGGTCAACAAAAACAGTTGCACACTTCAAACTAGGGCTGCACGATAAATCAAAATGAAACTGCGATTAGACAGAAGCTGCGATTGTCATGCGTATCTTTCAGTGACACACGGTTCTGTGATCAGCAGTAAATTTCCATCCGAAGTCCAGAAGGCACTCTCACGGTGAACCTCCAAATATGCCTTGCAGAAGAAACCCAGGAAATGCCTATAGCGGTTGCTGAATAAACAGAAGATTTCACTGCTTTCATTGATTCAACATGATAAACACACAACTATGGCAATAAATGGTTTATCTGAGTTATTATTATTATAATTTACATTATTATAAAGTATATCTATAATCCAATGTTAATCGACACAGCCTTTATTACTGCCTAGAGCAGTAAATATATAGCGTGCCTTATTCTCTGTAAGAAGCCACACCATCTCACAGAAGGATTTATTTCAAACACTCAACTGACCTTATGAAGTGATTTTGGAGTAAAAATATGTGATTAAATGTTGTATTTTCATGTGCTTTCAGGTAGAACAGCATTTACTACACAGAGGCGCTGTTCACTGAGAAGCTACACAAACAGCTGTCATTATAATTTGTATTAATTTTTTTTTTGTGTGTAGCGCCCCCTGTTGGCAACAGGAAAATGACATTTAAAACTGTTATGGACTCCTAGCAACAGCTTGTCAGAGAGCTATGGGACTGTGTAGTAAATGTCTAAAAGCAGGTGATGGAGATTTATTACTGATCACAGAACTGGCTTTACTGACAAGATGTGCATGACAAATCGCATTTGATTAATTGTGCAGCCCTACCTCAAACTACATTTTAGTGTTAAAAGTACACCCAACAATTGTTCCTTTAATAAAAAAATAAATATATAATTACAAAATGCTTTTATATATATATATATACACACTTTTTTTGGGGGGGGGGGGGGTCAAATTAATAGTTATAAATTAATAGTAATTTTACAGTAGTTGTCTCATGGGGTCTGACATGTTGAGATCACATGACTAGCTGTATATACTTTTCTCTGTAACTGCACGGATTGATTGATTGATTGATTGACTGACTGACTGACTGACTGACTGATTGATTCATATTAGTATTCGTATTTGTATTTGTATTCGATTTCTTATTCTTACTATACAGTGGTCGTTTTAAAATGCCCCTGTATTCCAAACTACTACTATTTTGGTAACACTGCACCAGCAGCATAATTTTTTTTTAGTCTGGCAGAAATGTTTATTTACCTTCCATCAAATTACTCTATAACATTCCCCTCCTTTACAACTTTAGTGGAAGAGGTAAATACAACCTTTGTGGAAATTCACAAAAAGCTTTTACTCAACCTCAGTTCTCAACAGTTCTGACAAGAAAAAGAGGCTTCTTCACAAATGATTCTATCCACTTCACTGTCAACCATCAGCCATATGAAAATATGAATGCTGTTTATTGACTACTTCTTTCTGGATATTGCTAGATAAGAGTTTAAACATTAGTAAATGGCAAAGGAAATAGTTCATGAGTAGCTGGTCCTCAACTTAGAGTGTGTAAACGTGTGTAAGAAATAATTGTGAAAGCTGATACATTTCACTGAGGGTCATTAGGTGTGCAATAAAACTCTCAATTTGAGTTCACCTCAAGGAAAGATAAAACATTATTTCAAGAATTATATTCTGGCAGCTCTCCTACCAATCAGCACCCTTTTTAAGCAGCACATTCAGAATAGTGAAATATTCATTAAACACATCCTGCAAGCACACAAATCACTTCATGCATCTGTACGGTGTTTCTTTAGCCCACATGCAGTCAACTCATTTTAGTGAGTATCAAATAATTCCAGTCTCCTCTCTAAGATATGAATATCCCAGCATGCAACTTTGATTTCTCTCTTCTTCTACTGATGCTCTTTTCTTCCTTATTAACGAGAGCTCTCCTGATGTTCCCATTACGGGACTGATTGCAGTTATTTGCAGTGAGCCTCATTCATACCATAATTTTCGGCACAAATCTCACTCATGCTACGCATCTGCAAAAATGGACACAATCTGTTCGGTTCAATCTTGTTGGTTTAATGCGAGTCCGCCCCTCTGCCCTTGCAGAATTCACATTAACCAAAGAATGATTCATGCTTATTCATTCAGATTAAGTAGAACTGATAAAAAAGGAAAACAACTGCGGTTCTTGTAATAATGAAACGTAATGGCCAGTCCCACAATCCTCTCTGTTATGTGCTGCATGTCTATGGTTATGGGCCTCCTACACAGACAGACACACAGCCGGGAAACATTTAAGCTTGAAAGTTAATTATCTTAAATGTTTTCTCCACTTGTCACAGAAAATGAAGAAATCATCAAGAAGAAAACACAATTTTTCAGAGTCCCCAACAAAGCTTCTTAAATGCTTAGTGATGCAGATAAGTGTGAGAGAATACAAATAATCCAGCAAACAAAAGCCCCTCGCGTTTCTCGCTGTTCTCGCAGCACAATGGTGGATTTGTTTACCTAACCTGATGCGAAACGCTGATCGCCGAACCGCTTCCAAACGCAACTCACATAGGACTATATATAAATACTAAACTAAATAATTATGCAAACAAACATGCTGCAGAGTTCAGAAATAACAGCCAACCTCATCTGAACCTCCATAAACAGCTATATTCACTTGAAATACTGGAGTTTAATACTACAGAGACAGCAGCAGGAAATGACGGCCACCATGCAGCGTAATGGAGCCCCAGACACGTAAAGATCACTGACTCTTTGCTCCGGGAGCCGTAGCATGTGGGCATTAATCAGTCACTCAAATTGAAGAGGCTTCCAGTCATCCAGCCTGCTTAGTAAGACAATCACCTGGTGTCATTATCAACAGAGGTGGGTAGAGTACCCAAAAACTGTACTCAAGTAAAAGTAAAAGTACTTCTAGAAATTTTTACTCAAGTAAAAGTAAAAGTACTAGTCTTGAATAGTTACTTGAGTAAGAGTAAAAGAGTATCGGATAAAAAATCTACTCAAGTAGTTAGTTACTAGTTACTTTGGGTCATATATACTGAACCTATTTTTATTTAGATATATAGATAAAATGTATGTAATGTATGTGTGCGTGTATAAATGTATATATTTCATCAGCCTTTACTCCAATTTATGTAATTTATTATAAAACCCTGTCTGTTTACTTAAGTAACAGATATAGGTGTCATACCATAACATATTTCTAATATGACTGACTTTATATTAAATGTGAATTTAACATTGAAAGTTAATGTGATATAAATATTGCTACTAATCTTTCATTGTTCAGAAAGAGAGCAAATAACATTTACATTATTAAAGATAATTTTCACAGACAGTCTAGATTTCAATCACTCTCAGAAACTCCCATTAAAATCACTGAAACTGTTAACACTGTGAAATCAATATTTAATTAAAGATTCGTACAAACATCTGCACTTTGTTGTTTCTGACGAGAGAATTCGCCAGAAAGAGGTATTGAGTCAGTGAGCGAGTGAAGGAAGCACCGGCATTTTAGCGATGACTCATCGGAACACCTCTGATTGGCCAATGCTTTAATAAGCTCAAAAGAATCATGTGTGATTGGTTATAATGCGCAGCGCTGCATGAACGCATCTATCTCTGGCTCAGCGCCAGCAAGCGATCACAGATCTGAATTTAGCAGCTGATGATATGTCTTGCTGAACGTACTCACGCCGGTGTGATTGTATTAAAATTAATAAAATCTTAATCGGCTATTTTTTGTCTTTTGGAAGCTGCATTCAACTTGACTCCCCTCTGTTATAAGCCACACACGTACAACAAACTAATGTCAGTGGTATCGTTTACTGTAATCGAATGTAGCCCAAGTTATTACCTGTTAAACAGTAGACAGCACACGCGGTGTTCATCTAATAAGGATCTCCATCGCTAGCAAATAATAGCCTTTGCAGATTTCAATTCAGTGCAGTTTCAGCCACGTTTTCAACGCTCTTTCTGTTCTTAAACGTTACAACTCCGAGTGAACCACTTCAGACGCTCAGCGCGTGCGGCAGGGAGCTGAACGACTCATTCAAACTGATTCATGAACCAATTCACTCGTTTGCCAATTGGTTTGATCAAGCCTTTGAACAGAATTGACTCAAAAGAATGAATCATTCGCAAAAGGGCATCGCTCATTGCCCAGAGAAAAGTAGACGGCGCGTTTGGAATAAACTGAAGCACCTAACATTTATTGCATTAAGATAAAGTAACGAGAGGAGCGTCGCCCAAAGTAACGAAGTAAAAGTACAGATTTTCCCCCAAAAATTTACTCAAGTAAGAGTATAAAGTACCCATCTTTAAATATACTCCGAAAAGTATTCGTTACCCCAAAAAATTACTCAAGTAAATGTAACGAAGTAAATGTAACTCGTTACTACCCACCTCTGATTATCAAGCTCCCTGTGCACTTCACCCGGCATCAAAAAGTAGCGATGAGAATATTCTAGGAGGATCACATGGAAGAGACACCATCAATAAGCAGCAAGAATATAATAAGAGTTTGTTTTGTTTGGGAATCTTGTTTGGGAACTCTTTAATTTACTAATGACTCTTTTAAATGCGCTGAGTCCAAACTATTTTATAGTGTGCAAAGTATGAATGAGGTTACAGTGTGAAAGAAGCTTTTTTTATGATGGTGAACAATGTGATACTAAATTACTGTTTACAAACAAATGCTTGGTGAAGACACTTCCAGGTTCTTCTAGAACCTTAGAATAGAGATATTTTAGATTAGTTCTGTACTATTTCAGAATTGAGCTAAAAATGACCTAAAGGTGCTTTGTGTGTTTGTTGAACAATGTCTTCCTGTAGCAAATAATTGCTGTAATAATCACTTTAATGTAGCTTGAACTCACTGTTATACACGGAAGCAGTTCCGGGGGAATGAATATGAGATTAAAGTGATTATCACATTTCGAATATGGATATTTTTCTTACCAAAATGCACCGATTCGCTATAGGAGGCCTTAGTTCACCCACGGAGCCCTGTGAGACTCTTTTTTTTAAAGGATGGGCGCTTTTTATTTAACTTCTTTTGAACTGATGCACTGCAACACCCACCGAGTGCCATTAAACAGCTTAAAGGATCAAAGACATTTTTTTTTTAAATATTTCCAACTAGAAAGTCATATACCCCTAGGAAGACTTGAGTGTGAGTAATCTATAGGATAATTTTCATTTTTTTGGGTGAATTACCCCTTTAATACTATGTAATAGGAACTGGTCTGACCAACTAGCAGTCTGGCAGTCAACTAATTATACTTACTTTTCATACTATCAAAGTTTTAAATAACTGTCATATATGAGTAGCTTTTTTATTATTTGTTGATTATTTGAGCATCTATTTGGAATCTATTCTAAATGACTGACTGTCAATATTGTATATGGCAGCTGTTCAGATCCCATTTGTGTAACCTGTGGTGCTCTTTTTCCAGAAACATATTTCCAGAAATGTGATTTGAGTATGGTTTCAGACCCCATTTAAATGTGACTTAAAATGGATTTGTAAAAATCATATTGTGTGATTATTTTTTTTCCACACTTGCTAAAATATGGTCAAATTTCAAACAGATATGCAGAAAAATTGGCTATAGCAGTTAATGCAACAGGCCCCTGATTGATCCATATCACACTGTCTAAAATGGCAATTTTTAATTTTCACACTGCAGAAAATAAAAGGGTAACTTTGATGCAATAATGAATAAGATCACTATAGAAGATCTGTATAATCACAAAAGCCCATACTAGCTGTTTGTGAAATGTAATATCTAATAAAATATGTCTGTTATTAAACTTAATTAAATGTAAAAAATTATATGGACCATTTATATATCATATATATACATATGTCATATAAAAAATAAAAAATAAATTAATCAACAAGGATGATCAATGGTATTTTTTATTTTTATTTTTAACTTCTGTGAGGCACAATTCTCAAACCTGATGAAGAGTCAATAAAATTCTGCATTATACATTTGACGTTATGTATTTTACAACCTCCTACGTGTCTTGCAAAATCATATACTGAATAGTTTACAAATGGTTTTAATTTAAATTGAAAAAGAGGCTTTGTGTATTTCTACACTATAAACCTTCTGTGTCATATTGTAATAACTTGTATTCATTTTAACATACATTAAATAACACTAAACAAATAAATAAAGCTCATAGCTCCTCAGTCTTCACTAAAAGCTGCTTGTCTGAAGAACCTTGAAGAGTGACTGCTATTTTTATCTTAACTTCTTCTGACTCCGTGCCCAATCAGATATTGACTAGAATGCTCATGTCTAGACCTAACATCTCAGAAGTACAGATGGATGTTTTTAGTCAAAGTGGGTGGTAGACTTTGAAAGTTGCCTTTATGTCTAGGAGAGTATTTGGAAAGAGGCAGACAGAGGGTGATAATGGATGAAAATTTTCTTCTGACCCCATTCGCTCTCCCGTTGTGAGTGACACCTGTCAAGTGATTGGTGCTGCTGACACATCCATATAACAAGACGAAAAAGGAAAATCAGATAGAGAAGTATATTGAAGTGCATTGGCATACACAAAAAAGGTGAAAGAAAAAAGATAGGGGTGAGACTTCAAAGTGTGTTAGAAGTGGAAAGACAGAAATGACAGATTTACTTGCTTCTATTTTGAACAAACGCTTTCTTCCTTGTGAGAACACATCCACTGAAAGCAATATCCCGCTTCTAATTCAGTTCAGCTGCAAGAAAGCTTGATTTTCTCAAGCAAAGACTCACAGAAGTATCAATCATGCCCTATCTAGTTTTTCATATATCATAAAAAAGGTAAATATATATAGCCACAAGCAACAATCCGAGAACCTGTGTGGAGAGCATAATAGATGTAATGGATGCATAAGGCCAACTTTCAGAAAACTGGGTAAAATCATCCTTGTAGAAACACTGTACTTATATGCAGATGTTTATGATAATTGCCCAATCACAATTTAAAATAATAATAACATCTGAATTTTGATTGGCTTTTAGCAGCCTTATTTTAGACATATGTTAGCTCCTGCCATGAATAAGATGCATGAACCATCTGCTCAATGAAATGGTTAAGATGGGCTGAATTCATAATCGCATAATACTCTTACTTGATATTTATATGGCAGAAACAGTAAAAAGTAGGATGCTAGTATGCTAATCACCCACTGAATTAATTTCTTTAAATATTTATACACTCTATATAATATTTAAATAAATATTATATGTAGATATTTCCAAAACATTTAAACTATTATGGTAGCATGCTAGTATGCTATTCAGAATAGTATCCAGAATTCATATTTTCTAACTTTCATATGGCAGAAACAGTGTTATAAGAATTATGCTAGTATTCTATTAAGAATAACATACTGACTTCATATTAAAGTATGGCAGAAATTTTAATAATATGCTGGTATGCCAATTTCATACTGGATTCATTTCTTCAAATATTTATATCATATTAAATCTTCCAGTAGTATGCTATTCAGAGTAGTCTGATATGGTAGAAACAGGAAGGTATGTTATTAGAAATAACATACTGAATTATTTTCTTTATAAGGCAGAAACAGTGAGAGTATTGCACTAAATTCATATGTTCATATCTTAATATGACAGAAACAGTTATATGCTATATGCTATTTAGAACAGTATACTGAATCTTTATCTTTATATGAAAAAATATAATAAAAATAAAACAAAAAAAGGCATTGGGCAATTTGAATAGGATACTGAATTCATCTTCATAAAAGTAATCATATTATTTGGAATATCGTATTGAATTCAGATCTTAATCTTTTTTATGGCAGAAAGAGTAATAGTAGTATGCTAGTATGTCAGCTGCCTACTGAATTCACATATTCAAATAGTTATCTTGTACAAACAGTGAGGGTGGTATACTGGTATGCTATACAGAACAGCATACTGAAATCTTATCTTTATATGGCTGAAATTATAAAAGTAGCATGGTATCCATAATTGCATACTTATATACATATACCGTATTTTTCGGACTATAAGTGGCACCTGAGTATAAGTCGCATCAGTCCAAAAAGACGTCATGATGAGGAAAAAAACATATTATAGGTCGCACTGGACTATAAGTCGCATTTATTTAGAACCAGGAACCAAGAGAAAACATTACAGTCTACAGCCGCGAGAGGGCGCTCTATGTTTTCAGTGTAGGCTACAGGAGCACTGAGCAGCATAGAGCGCCCTCTCGCGGCTGGAGACGGTAATGTTTTCCCTTGGTTCATGTCTCTTAGTTCATTTCTCTTGGTTCATGTCAAATTAATTTTGATAAATAAGTCGCACTTGACTATAAGTCGCAGGACCAGCCAAACTATGACAAAAAGTGTGACTTATAGTCCAGAAAATACGGTACTGTATATATAATTTAAGTATGCTATTACCAATTCTGGAATTAATTAATTAATTAATTTGTATTTAATGTGCTTGGTAGCCTAAACAATCAAAGTAACTCTTATGTATCGATTGACTATATGTATTGAATCTCAGTATTATAGCTGTTGGTGCAAGGCAACACTTTATTAAAGGGGTCATATGATGCAATTTAAATTTTTCCTTTCACTTTGGAGTGTCACAAGCTCTTGGTGCATGAAGGAGATCTGTAAAGTTGCAAAGACTATAGTCTCAAATCCAAAAAAATATACTTTATAAACGTTAAGACTCATCCACACCCCACTAAAACGTCTCGTTCTAACATGCCCCCACATCTCTACATCACTATTTGGGAAGATTTGCATAACGCTGCCCAGATGTTCACGCAAAGAAAGAAGGCATACCTTTTATTCTCGTTGTAGTATAGTTGTTGCTGCTGCCGCTGCCATGTCGTATAAATGCTGTGTGTTTCACTGTGAAAGTGAAACTACTTTGTTTGGCCCTCCAAAAGAGGATGATATCCGTTCATCATGCCTTGAGCTGATCCGTGCTGGTCGCTGTGGAAATACATCAACTTTGCACTGTGGAACACCAGATCAGCTTTCACCGTGGATGAAGCGGAGTCCAGCCCAGGGTTGTCACATGTGGTTGCTGCAAGCTCAACGGACGCGACTTCATAGAATCCACCTGCAGCGCCGTTCTCAAGCCCACCCGCCTCTGCTCACTCAAGCCGGCCTCCACTCACTCTAGACCATGGCTCACTCTAGACCGCGGCTCACTCTAGGCTTCTGGCCTCCACTCACTCAAGGCGTGTGATGCTGTTTCATTGAGAAAGCAAAACTACTTTGTTTGGCCTTCCAAAAGAGGACACGACTAGAAATAATTTTTATATCACGTTTATAATGGGTTTTATGTTTATGTCTTGTCGCTCCGGCTGGACAGGGCATCACAATATGTTAAGGGGCGTAAAATTTCCGTCACATGCTTGAGGTATTCGGCCAATCACAATACACTGGATAGCTGGACAATCGGAGCACACATCGCTTTTCAGACCGATGAGCCTTGTAAAAATCAACGCATTTCAAAAGGCGGGGCATAGAGGAGAAACAATAATGTACAGTATGTGGAAAATAATGTGTTTTTTTTTTTTTTACCTTAACCCTTTCGAGTCGATTAACGCGGATACGCGTTTTGAGTCATTTTCTCCTGATAACCCCGAAAAGACCTTAAATTACACTTTCAGTTTTAATCGTACAGATAAGAGCAATACATCAATCGAATCTGTAAAGGGTCTACTTTTTTTGGATACAGACATAATAACAACAAAACTTTGTGCACTTATAAAATAAAGATAACAAACAAGGTGTGCTGTCTGCAGCCTTTGTCTGCGCTTATCTTCATTTACAAACAAGTCATTAAAATGAACTGTAACTCCGTGAATACTCAACGAAAATACATGAGAGAGATATCTATAGAAAGCTTGACATGTCTATTTTTAAACTAAACAAGTGCCGCCGAAAACAGATATTCTGTGATAAAGTAATCCATATGAAAACAACGCGATGTCTGTTTTTCAAGTCTCCCTTCATTATATATAATGTGACCACGCCCCCGCGCTGAACGCGCTATTCAGATTCAAACTGAAGCGCGCGGCTTGAATACGCCCATAACAGAAGAAAAAGCAGCGAGCCTGTTCTTCAAGTGTTTATTTTACTGTTTGCTTCGCGATGAGAGGAATAAGACATAATTCACCCCAAAAAGATGTCATGTGGTTGAGGATTTGAGAAATGGATTTCCTCAGAAAAAAAGAATGCAGCACTTTATTCAGCTGAGATCATAAACATGAGTAAGTCTCTTTTTATTGATTTATATACTTGTACTAGTTTATACATAACGTGTAAACATTTTACTAGTTAGACTTTTTCCAAATACTTTTTCCAAACTATAATTCCTGACTAAATGTATAGTAATCAAGTGAAACATTATGAAGTTTCAATAACAATATACAATACTATACCATTCAAAAGCTTGATGTAAATAATATAAATGTAACAAATAGATAACTGTCACAAATGTAAAAACATGCTTTTCTTTCAATTTATTCCCCCTAAAAACCCAGAAAAATATTCTCAGCTCTTTTCAACATTAATAATAATGATAATAATAATAACAATAAATGTTTTTTTTTGTAGAAAATAAGATTGTTAAAAGGATTCTGAAGGATTGTGTGACTGGAGTAAGGATGCCAAACAATTTGTTTGAAAGTCAGCTTTGATTGTTTCTAATAAACTGTTTAACTGCACCCCCAAGTGGATATTAAATTATGTTGTGGGATAATTAAATATATTCTAAATAAACTACAAACATAAAATTATATAGATTTATTTTGTTCTTACATTCTTTCTTGTAACTCCTTCCTCTCAGTGGCACAGATGACTGAATGGCTCATTATGCAGCTCATTATGCAGGCCTTTGTCTTCTCAGGTGTAAATCACAATGATATTCATGGTAGTTGACGCCTACTCGCATATGACTCTTACCAACAAAAAGTGTCTTAGAAAATTTAAATCAATATATTGTTCTCTGTGAGTGAGTAAACAAGATGATTTTCACATCATTTAGAAAGAAAAATTCTAGGCTACAAGCTCCAGTTCTCAAAAATCCCGGGAACCATTGTTCTTTATGTGTTTTTTTGCCTTATTCAAGTGTTTTAACATTTTTAGTTTTTCACTAACCACGCATAATATTTTTTTTCTCAAAAACACAATCATGTACATACATGCATTTCTTATATTATTATAGCCCAGTTTGTGCTGATTACAGTGAGATTAGACTTTACCCATTTAGATATTTATAAGAAACTGAAAAAAGCACAAATGTCAGGGCATGACAAAACTTCTCCAGGCCCCAAAAATACCCTTAGACTCCAGAGGGTTTTAAACTGCATAAACACATTTCATTGCAGCAAATACACCAAATAACGTTCTTTTTAGCAGCATCATATGACCCCTTTAAGCTTTAAAAAAAAGTGTTTAATTTACCAAAGATGGTTCCTCTGTGATTCACCCATCCTGCACAGATTACCAGGCACAGACTGGGCGTCATTTAATTGGGATTTCAGTGGGAATGAGCTAAGGTGCCGCACTGAGAGACGGTGTCCAGCTTGCGTCCACTGCTGTCGGAGCAGACAGCCATGTGATATGGTGACTGGCACATGCTGTGCACATGCAATTCTGTGCCACAAAGACAGAAGATGGCGCTAAGAAACATCGGCAAGGAGCTTAGCGTGGCAATTATCTGTGAAGCAATTATCAGCCGATGAGATGAAAACGACTGCTTTCCAAGGTGTTTCTTTATGTGTTTAATAGCTGTAGAATAGTTTGATAAATTGTCAGAGCGAGTTTGTGCGATGCTACAATTCACAGCTGACAGATCTGTTTGAGGTCTGATATGTTGAGATCTCAATTAATTAGGAGGAGTTTTTGTCTTTTCATTAGCCTACTCTGACACTTTCTACAAACTATGCTAAGATTTTAGATGCCACTAAATCAACTAGAAGTGTGGAATCGACTAAGGTGTTGCCGAATTCTTACCAGGAAAGGTATCAAGTGGGATTCGGTCTTCAACAATAATATCCATGCAGGTAGATGTGTGGAGAATTGCGTGGGGGGGGAGAAAAACCAAAATGTTTTCACTTGTCGAACATGTGTCCTTTGACACTTCTTTCGATATATGATCTTTTTATATTAACAGAGTGTGACATGTCATGCTGTATCCCATCTATTTATACACATCTTCTTTAAAGCACTGCAGTTCGACTAACAAAAGCAGATGAGGTTTGGGAAATGATTACTGATGCACAGTGACACCCAGGTAAGAGCAACACAAAATGAAATTCATTCAGCTCTAAACGAGTCAAACAAATAAAAGTGAATGTTTTATCACATGTTGCACATTTTTGGCATCTGTTCTCACACACCTTACACTCTAAACACCTTAAAGATTTATCTCGCACCCTTGGTTTCTTGTAAACATGACACTCGCTCTCTGCTCTGCTAATTCTCACGTGCTCTCGCTCTCTGACACTTATCTCTCACCTGATTCGTCATCAGACTTGTTCTCGTTCTCGGAGTCGGTGAGGGTGAGAGCTGAGTTCTCCCGACTGGAGAGGCCAGAACTGTGGCGGGACTTGATGTCTTGGCCGGCCCACAGCTGGATAGCTCGCTCTGGAGAGATCGGGCCCTCGGGGTCGGAGTCTGCATCTGAGCCGGCACTCAGAGAGTAGCCGCGCTGTAAGAGGCCGATGTCCGGGCAGTATGCGTTCTGATGCGGTGCTGGTTCACAAATGCCCAGCTCAGCTAAAGTAAAGTTCCCTAAAGTGGTAAAAAAAAAATAAAAACACAATCATTCAGTCGTTCATGCGTATGGAGGAAATGGCCTGAGAGGAGTCATTGATGCTGCTTTGATCCATCCTCGAAGAAACCAAGTCATTTACACACACTGCAATACTAAACAAGGAAGTTAACCAACTAAACTAATGGACTAGTTTCACAGTGCAAACATCCTTTCTAAAAACCATCACTTGGCAGGACATAAAACACAGGATAGCATGACTGTACTGTACTGTACTGACTCGATACTAAAACAAAACACAAATTATGATACCAGACCAGAATTACAGCATTAATATTGATAAGAAAACAATATTGACAAGAAACAGAGAAAACAACTCATTGCTTTTAATTTACTTCTGACTGTTTACGTTATTGCATGAGTAATGTGTTACTTAACTGAGAAATATTTGAAGGCCTCACACTTTGTTTTGGGGTCAGTTTGTTCAAATTTATAAAAATATTTAACGCTTCTAAAAAAGGAGTAGCATATTCGTTTTTGTTGTGGTATCACAAATAGTGAAGCTTCAGTGGTATTGGTATCAATGTCCGATCTGTTGCTTTTTCTAGACACGAAGGAGGAGCTGTGAAAGTTGTTTTTACTCTAAACAATTTATTTATACTTTCAAAAGTATATGAATAAATAAGAAGTCTGAAATGCATGCATTCAAAAAAGTCTAAATGAACAGTTGTATTATTACAATATATCACAAAATAATTATCACTAATTCATTTACCAAATAATTAAAACTGTCAGCCTCAAAGTCTTTAACACAAAGTCCGATGGCATGCACAAAACAAATGTTATTGTCACAACCTTTGCATCTCTCTCTCTCTCTCTCTCTCTCTCTCTCTCAGTACACACACACTTCAGATAAATGTGAGTTTTCCTTGTCACTATGTTTTCTCTGGAGGTTTTAAGGCAAATATTCTTTGTAAAGTTGCTTTGGAACAATGCAGTATGCACTGTGGAAAACACTATACAAATAAATTGAATAGAACTGAATCGAACATTCAAACTATATTAAGGCAGAGACTCACAACGCAAAGGGGGGCATCAGGAACCTGAGGTTTAACAGCTCAAATCAGTAGACGTCAGCTCAGACGTCCGGTTATGTGCGGTGCAGGGTTAAGGGGCCTATTTTATCCTGCAGCTCTTTACCTGCTGTGAAATTTCCCTCACAGCATCACACCTCCTACTTTGATGAGTGTGACTGCGCTCATGCACACACAAAACCTCGACTACCACATTCAAAGGGAGCTGGACAGAAGCCCTCTACTAACTAATATATATAGTGCACATTATCCAAAATTAAAGCACATCAAACTGAATCGATAAACACAACAGAGTCCCAATTAAGGACAGGCTGTGGGAAAACAATTAGAGGATAAGGCATGCCCAACCAATTTCTTCTCTCCAGTAATTAAAATAGTCAATGCATGCCCTCCAATCAGCTGTAGACGAAGAAGCAATTTCATTCATTAACACTCTTTAAGACAGGAATTTTCACAGCAGCTGGGATCGATATTGTTAAAATCAAGAGACCTTCATAGTCGCTTTATTCCTGATTATGTGGTGAGTGGACATAAAACACAAACCACTTCTGACTATGGTAGCTGGAAGATAATTCTTCTTTTCAAAATTACTCAAAATGAATTAAAATATCTTAAACTGTGTTCTGAAGATGAACGGTGGTCTTACTGGTTTGGGACGACATGAGGGTGAGTCATTAATGACATAATTTTCATTTTTGGGTGAACTAACCCTTTAAGTTTTATGCTGTGAGAACTGGCCACATTTACAAATACTAATATAACTACACAGCTACTAAATAACTAGATTGTTCTATGCTACAAGTAATGCTACAAACACAGCTAGTACTGCTATCAGTCTAACAAGACCGTACTGTACCTGACATGAAGTAGCTCAGGAATGGGGAGAGATCCATGTACTCTGCGAGGGCAACAACAACACAAAACACCATATTTAATACTCAACAAACTTCTAACCTGATACATTTATCACCTCTAAATGAAATCAGCTTTATGTACTGCACTGCTAACATTTCTTCCAACACCTCATAAACAGGTTTTCCCACTGTGCAGTGTTTGATATTGCTTTTCATGAAAGCCCCAAAAAAGGATAAAACAGGTTTGTATAAAACAGAAACAAAATTTGATAGAAAACCACAAACAAACAAAACGTTATTCCAAGGTTTGTATGTGTGTTGGTGTAACAGTTGTGAGTATGCAGATTAGATTGCGACATGACAAATATTTTGTTCATATTTCCTAATGTACAATGGCTCAAAAAGGACACTTAAGTTACATTTAAAATCTAAGAATGCAATCCATTTGATAACAAATAATTAATGTATCACTGATATCACAAGCAATTTCCAAGCATTTCATTCCACCCACAAAATCAAATACATAGATAGATAACATCTCTCTCTCTCGCTCTCGCTCTCGCTCTCTCTCTCTCTCTCTCTCTCTCTCTCTCTCTCTCTCTCTCTCTCTCTCTCTCTCTCTCTCTCTCTCTCTCTCTCTCTCTCTCTCTCTCTCTCTCTCTCTCTCTCTCTCTCTCTCTCTCTCTCTCTCTCTCTCTCCTTTAATGAATTATGAATTATTGTTAAATTATTGGGGCCACTGTATACACAAATGAGAGATATATGGGTTATGGTGCTGGTAAATTTTTATCTTATTATCTAAATAAAAACCAGCTAATATCACACAGATACACACATTCATCATGTGAATGCCTACATGGTGAAATTAATTATAATTATATAAATTATATTATAAATATATATAGAGTTTAAAAGTACTGTACAATTATAATATACGTCTGAAGAAGTTTTCAGTCATAATTTCTTTCTGTTGTCCAGCTTAGAGGCAGTGAAGCCATGGAGACACATACAAGCCTAATGTTTGAGATCTTGCTCCCTTCTTATGTTTACAAATTTCTAGTACAGCCAGATGGAAAAATACCATAGTATACCAAAAGAATAGGCATCTTTTTCTCAAACTGGGAATCATTCCCGGAGTGGGGACCGATCCCAAAAACACACTCAAAGCCTGTCGAAATCACAACTCCCAGAGGAGGTGGTCTTTCACAGAGAGAGACAGCAAAAACAAACCCACCATCCCAAACCCAAGACCTTGTAATATTATCAAGATGTCTCAAAACTTCAATATGTTCTTTTAAAGTTCTCCAAAATACAACATTCTTTTTTGTGTGTGTGTGTATGTATTTCATTCTCTCTTCTTGAACACTTCAAATGCTCAGATTTACACATTGGCTGGTGGATGCAGTGCTTTTTACAACATGAGAAAACTCCTTGTAGGTTATGTACTCAATTACACACTTTTCATTCCCTCTGAGAATATGGAATTTATGTCTCCCATAAGCTCCTCTGATTGGGGATCATGTATCTTTCTTCGTTGCACACACTTCACCTGTGCTGCCAGTGGCTGTTGTAAGAGCCACCATGCTCCATATTTTCTTAACCTTTGGCTTTCTATTTCCTGTGCTCACTCTTTTCCTGACAGTGGTCCTCAAACAGTAGAACTCAATTCCTACATGTCATGCATTTGCTGAGGTTACCAAACTGCTTCCTACAGCTATCAAATTCAGTGTCTCTAAGATGTCTAAAACATCATTTTTTTAATATTCTGAACTACTGTTTACCAGCAAACAAATATACCACCTGAAAATATATCATTTATAGGTCATGCTTTTACGAGCTGTATGGAAAGACAACTGCATATAGTAAATTGTGTAGGCCAGAAACAGAATCTGTACAACTCACCAGTAAATTGTTGCACAAATAACCAAAAACTTGGTTGCACACACCTGTAATGTAGTTTGATCTGTGGTTTAAAATGTTTTTATGTTTTCAGAATGGCATTTTACATAATGGTATTATATTGTAAATTATATAGTAATACGATTTTCGGTCTAACACACAGTTGCACAATAAAAATCACAACAAAAGTGTTTTTATTTTTAAAGTTTACGACATTAGTCTATCATGCTTATCAAGGCTGCATTTATTTGAGAAAAAGTAAAATTAAATAATAATTCTAATAATAATAAAAAATACACATTGTGGAAAGCTATTTTTCAGGATTATTTAATTAACAGAAATTAATTAAAATAGAAATATTACAAACAGTCAACAATATTATAATTTGCATGTTTTTTTCAGGCTGTGCTAGGAAGCACTACCACAAGCTGTACAACTCAGCAACTCTGAGATCAGTACTGAAAATGCTAAAATTATTTATACATACAGTATGTACATAATTCATAATAAAGCTTAACATACTTTACTTTTTATCTCTAATGTATATACAGTAAGTTAACAGATTATCATAACCATAAGTTTTTAGATGTTGGCTATTTTAGCTTTACATCAATGTACAGTACGTACATTTTTAAGCTACTTTGGTGAATCTGCCAAGTGAATAAATGTAAATATAAATGCAAATAAATACAGTAAAAACTGGTAGAGAAGGTGAGAGGCAGATCATTGGAAAGAGGGGGAAAAGTGATACACTATCACAGTAATTAACAGTGTGTGTGTGTGTGTGTGTGTGTGTGTGAGAAGCCATCTGTGCAGATCTGAGTTCACAGTTGTGGATGGTGTTATTTAAAGACCTGTCAACTCATCTAAAGTAATGGATCTCTCTATCTATATATCTATGCATTCATCCATCCATTACATCTCAGAAATTACTTTCTGTAACCTTACCAACATCCTTCATCTCAAATTCCCATTATATTTAAGGAGCCAAATTATGAAAATTTCAGAACTAATTTCATTGATTCTTAAGACCGCAGGAGAGTTGCGGTGGGTCTTAAAGAAGGGTCTTTTTAGAGATGCTAATTTAACATCCAGTGCTCGTATCCAGGCTGGAGGTGTGTTTCAGCCTATGTCTTTTTGCATTAAAGCCGGTTAAAACCGGTAATTTAAAGGCCTTACAAATCCCATTTTAGGCCCCAAGAGTGGAAATTGTCCTCTGGTCATTATACTTCATCAGACCCATGAAAGAAGCATTTGACTTTTCTGAGAAAGGGGGCTAATTGCCCATTTGAGTAATATAAAAAGACCTCCGCTTGAGCAGGGAGAAGGATGTGATTTCTTCGTCTAGATCTGCATGCCTTTCTGTGGTCTCTCTAGAGACCCCCACACCCCACTACTGATGATGGCGGGTAATGGACCTGCTCCAGGGAGCGTCTTTGTGCTGCATGTTTGTTCATGTTCTGTGGGCTGATGGTTATTATTGTTACTGAAGGCATGCGCTGAGGAAATGACTCTGTGGGAACTTTCGAGAATAAGTGAGCGCTGCCTGAATCTTATTTAAATCTGCCACTCGACAAATTGAAACTTTCCCTCTTTTAAAAGAAACTTGGGGAAGAGTTACACATGGGGTACACAATTTTAAGTTGTCACGTCTACATAAAATATGTAGGAAGCACATTTTAAAATGAATAATTGTCACCGAGTTAGAATACCAAACCCACTGCTATGATTGGCTAACAGTTGTGTATGACATCTCATGGACTTCAAACTGTTGAATGGTATTGTTATTATGGTAGTTATTATTAATGCATTTTATTTTCCCCATTTTCCATTTCCATAAAAACAAAAAAAAAACACTTATTTAACTTTATATTAAATGGCTCTTATTTTGACAGAACTGAATTTTAAAACATACAAGTGCTTTCTCAGCTAGTGCTGCAAAAAGAAACTAAAAAGTAAATAGATGTGTGTTCAATATAAAATGTCAAGATGTGACACAACTAGTTATTTTTATAAGGAATTGCGCAATGTTTTAACACCTTACTGTAAAAATAATGTCTCCCAACACTGCAGATACAGAGCAAAAACCACCGCTTCATCCGAACGTGTGAGGATCACATCTGATTCAGAGCCTCCCACCTGTCCCTGTGACATCAGATCCTGCATGGGGCATGCTGGCACTGTAGGTGGTATGCTATCATCAGTGGTCTCAGAAGGGCAGGCTGTTAATTAAGAGGGTTTACGCTCAGCAGTGGGTGTCTGGTGAGTTTTCACAGCACACTTAGTTCCCAAAATGCATAACACATCATTAGGGCCCCCATTAATGTTGGGACATAGAGTTAACAGCTAAATAAGAACAGGGCCCTCAGTGTCAAACGCCCTGCCCCATGTGAGCCACCCGCTCCGCATGGCCACTCAACACCTTTTAATTGAGCTGCAGAAATAGATCTGACCCCACTGGGAACCATTTTGTTTCTTATAAACCACCTGACATAAGCCTATGGTATTAACACCAACACATACTGAATACTGAATACTGCAAAAGCCTGACATGTTTGAAGACCTGAAGGAAGCAGATCTAAAGCCTAGGGGAGCACAAAGAGGGTGAGTATATTTTTTGGCATTTGAGTTGGGGTCCCATTGGCAGCATCTGGTTAACAGTTTGTGCATTTGTGGTGACAACTTTATCAAAACATCTGTCTGCATTTAGCGCTCCATTACACTCGCATAATAGCTTGAGTTGTATTTACTAATCAAACAAGAGAGCACAAAAATGTACCTCTAATTTGAGACCTTCAGTATTTCACATTACACCACAAACTTGCTTTTCATTATACAAAGTGTCATGTTAACCTCTGAAAAAAAAATAATAATAGAAAATAAAATAAAAAACCTTGAAACATGTCTGAATGGTTAATGGAGAGTCACTGTGCAATATGCTTTATAAGACTAGATTTGACAAAGTATTGAATACCCTGCGCTCAGCAGCACACAGGTGCATCTCAATAAATTAGAATGTTGTGGAAAAGTTCATTTATTTCAGTAATTCAACTCAAATTGTGAAACTTGTGTAATAAATAAATTCAGTGCACACAGACTAAAGTAGTATAAGTCTTTGGTTCTTTTAATTGTGATGATTTTGGCTCTCATTTAACAAAAACCCACAAATTCTCAACAAATTAGAATATGGTGACATGCCAATCAGCTAATCAACTCAAAACACCTGCAAAGGTTTGCTGAGCCTTCAAAAGTCTCTCAGTTTAGTTCACTATAAAGTTGAGAAGACAATCATTGACACCCTTCACAAGGAGGGTAAGCCACAAAACATTAATTGCCAAAGAAACTGGCTGTTCACAGAGTGCTGTATCCAAGCATGTTAACAGAGAGTTGAGTGGAAGGAAAAGTGTGGAAGAAAAAGATGCACAACCAACCGAGAGAACCGCAGCATTATGAGTATTGTCAAGCAAAATCAATTCAAGAATTTGAGTGTACTTCACAAGGAATGGACTGAGGCTGGGGTCAAGGCATCAAGAGCCACCACACACAGACGTGTCAAGGAATTTGCTGAACCACAGACAATGTCAGAAGCATCTTACCTGGGCTAAGGAGAAGAAGAGCTGGACTGTTGTCCAGTGGTCCAAAGTCCTCTTTTTAGATGAGAGCAAGTTTTGTATTTAATTTGGAAATCAAGGTCCTAGAGTCTGGAGGAAGGGTGGAGAAGCTCATAGCCCAAGTTGCTTGAAGTCCAGTGTTAAGTTCCCACAGTCTGTGATGATTTGGGGTGCAATGTCATCTGTTGGTGTTGGTCCATTGTGTTTTTTGAAAACCAAAGTCACTGCACCCGTTTACCAATACATTTTGGAGCACTTCATGCTTCCTTTTGCTGACCAACTTTTTAAAGATGCTGATTTCTTTTTCCAGCAGGATTTGACACCTGCCCACACTGCCCAAAGCACCAAAAGTTGGTTAAATGACCATGGTGTTGGTGTGCTTGACTGGCCAGCAAACTCACCAGACCTGAACCCCAGAGAGAATCTATGGGCTATTGTCAAAAGAGAAAAAAAGAGACCAAAAAATGCAGATGACCTGAAGGCCACTATCAAAGAAACCTGGGCTTCCAGACCACCTCAGCAGTGCCACAAACTGATCACCTCCACGCCGAATTGAGGCAGTGATTAAAGCAAAAATATCCCCTACCAAGTATTGCGTACATGTACAATAAATTAACATACTTTCCAGAAGGCCATGTTTTTTTTTTTTTGGTCTTATGATGTATTCTAATTCATTGAAATGGTATGTTTTTGTTAAATGTGAGCCAAAATCTTCACAATTAAAAGAACCAAAGACTTAAACTATTTCAGTCTCACTGTTTCACAATTTGATTTGAATTACTGAAATAAATTAACTTTTCCACGATATTCAAATTTATTGAGGTGCACCTGTAGTGCCATAATTGAATCCAAGGGCAAAAGCACCCCAAATTGCAGACACTTAGCCACGATATACTGTACCAAACATTTAATAATTAAAGAATCATTCCTACAGAGGGATAAAACAACAGCCTGAGAGATACAGGCAATGCCATCGGCAATTAGGCAGAGCTTAGCAGGCTGGTGTCAGAAGAGGTGTCACAGCTGTCCAAACTGTGAGTTTAACCAGCGTATCATGAGTGCTATTAAGTACCAACTGACCCCCTGATGGCCTTCAGGGCTCAGACTGCCCACTGAGTCTTGTCTTTTTGGAAATGATGCCCTGTTAAGCTCCTTCATTAGACGTCTCAGCCACCCACTGCGGCTACAGTGATTTACCATGCACAAAGGGTGTTCTGAAGTACGGCTTACTGAGACACAAGGTACTGAGACCCACAAGGACATAGCTGGTAAGCTATCTTTTCTGTTAGTTGTTTGTGCTTGCCAAGCAATGTATTCACTTTAATATAAAGCTCACAGGTTTGTTTTGCATTTTGTTCACTTTAGAGCATCTTTAAAAATAGTTGTGGCTGTGATCATGATGTGCATTTGCCTTGAGAGATTCCAGAACAGATTAAAGGCTTTCAGCAAGAATACTCTTAAAAGATTAAGGGACCTGTTAATGCAATTATTGTAAGCCTGCTGGCATATACATACAACCTAAGATCAGCAGTGAGTGGAGACTGTCCAAATACTGCAGCACTGCTAAACGTATTGTGCTAATTTTAGTACTGGGACAAAACAAACGACAAAACCGAAAAAAAAAAAAAATCTACTTCTAATCAACTAAGTGAGGCAAATATTTGGATTAAAATAAAGAGATAAATCAAATGAAATGGTACATACTGTATGTGCTAAATCACACTCTCTCTCAAATGTAATGTCTGATTCTTTTTAAAACATGTAAATGAAAATGTTATTAAAAAAAAAGAATGTCAAATAATGTGATTAAAGTTTCACTCCATGTACAAGGATACAAGGATGTTGTTTTTGGGGTTAATTAAATACCTGAGGCATGAATATCATTGCCTTGAAATGAGCTGTTTTGCTTGTATCCCTTGACAAGCAGTTACAGACAGAGGAGGCATCTGAAGCTTCAGGGACACTTGAAACCAATTCCCAAGCCATCAACGAGCAAACAAGAAAACTCTCAGCTGTCTCAAGGTTGATGTGAAAGAGTTTCAGGGTGTTGGGGAGAGTGGACAAGGCTACAGGGCAATGAGAAATAGAATGTGATGAGGAGAGCAAGAGACAGAGAGACAGAGAGGGAGGGACTGCATTTAATCTTTTAATTTAGTTTTTATTTTTAATACCCGCCAGGTTCTTTTGTTCTCCCTTTGATCTTTTCCTGCCTAGATTTATTGCAACACACCAACAAAGCACTGAATCAACAAAATAAAATAATCAACAAAAAGTGTGACTTGACAGCTGTGGGGTGATGAGAGAGGGACGGAGAGGGAAAAGTCGAGCACAATGTGAAGTGAAGTGAAGTGACATTCGGCCAAGTATGGTGACCCATACTCAGAATTTGTGCTCTGCATTTAACCCATCCGAAGTGCACACACACAGAGCAGTGAACACACACACACACACACACACACTGTGAACACACACCCGGAGCAGTGGGCAGCCATTTTTTATGCTGCGGCGCCCAGGGAGCAGTTGGGGGTTCGGTGCCTTGCTCAAGGGCACCTCAGTCGTGGTATTGAGGGTGGTGAGAGAACTGTACATGCACTCCCCCCACCCACAATTCCTGCCGGCCCGGGACTCGAACCCACAATCCTTCGATTGGGAGTCCGATTCTCTAACCACCAGGCCACGACTTCCCCAATGTCACATACATACTGCTGAGGGGCTCCTAAACAGAATATGACTAGCTCTTTCTTGCTTCTCTCTGAATACCAAGCGCAAGCTATCTGCTTGTTTAGTTAGCTCATAAAGTAGGAATTAGGTGTTAGGCAGGGTGCCGTGGTCCTCTGAAATCCACAACAGAGCATGTGACGTACTGAACAAGAATCAACACACAAATCCAGGATCAATCTGGATCCAAACAAACAAACACCCCGAGGGACCACTAAAGCCCCTGATGTGAAACTCATCAGTTCGGCAACTAATTGTCATTCTGTGTGGCATGACAAGTGATGACAGTCTATAAAAACCCAGATGCACATTTAATACAGTTAGGTAGGCAGGTAGGACTGCCAATTGAGTGTGAAGACATAGAGGGGCAGAGAGTGATGGAACATTGGATGATCTGCCCTACTGCTCGCAAGTTGGACCATACGCTTGAGAGCCACCAGTGAGCCAAAGAGCCCAGCTCAGTTTTCATTTTCACCTAAGATGGCCCATTACTGAGACATCTAACACATCATGTTTATAGAAATAAGTGGCCAGATCAATTATAATCAAAGCACGGGATACTAAGACTCTTCCTCTCCTCATCAATTCAATATTATGTCATTTACAACCAATTTGACTGATTAAGTGCAATTTTCCACTGAAATGTCACACCTAACAACTAACTGCAAATTACTTAAAGGGAAAAATGGAAATTATGTCATTATTTACATGTCATGTCATTCAAAACCTCTATGCATTCTTTTATCTGTGGAACATAAAAAATATTTTGTTGGTAATTAAACAGTTTTGTTTTCCATTGACTTCCACTGAATCAATGGGAGCTAAAATTGTTTGGTCACCAACATTCTTCAAAATATCTTCTATTATGTTCCACAGAAAAAAAAATAAAAATACAAAGCCATATAGGTTTGGATTGATGTGAGGGTTAGAAAACAAGATTTGCAATTTTTGGGTGGGTTATCCTTTAATTCAAAAGGGGACAGAATTTATGTGTGCATATGCAGTTTGTATATTTTATTGTACTTATTGTTTACAACATTTTCTTAATTATTCATGATGCTGTATCATATTTTACACTAACCAATTTATGTTATTAAAATTATATACTATTTTGTATAGATAAAACACTAAGTTAAAAATAAAACATGAAAAATTAAAATTATAACATGCAGTACAAAATTAAAGAGATTTGCTAAGTGCATTACATTTTATTAACACAACCAATTAAGAATCCAATATCATTAAATAAATAAACAAATATCAGCAATAGTACCATGTATCTCTAAAATACATATAAAAAGACTTTAAGTACAGTATTAATGCTGTTTAAATGACAATCCTGAGCTGTTAGCATGTCCTCATATCCCACAGAGCAAAAGAGACTTGTGTGGAGCATTAAGAGTCAAATCTGCTCTCAGTAAGAGATTACGAGCATGCAGAGTCCACAAACACCAAATGGAGTTGGAGTGAAAGGTTGGACTGTACATTTGGGCCATGATGACTATGTGAGTGAGCGGGAGAGAGGAGCGTAATTTGGCAGTGCCCTTTAAGTGCTGTTACATATGGCCCCTGCACACTGTTAGTCTCCCGTGGCAACATTTCCCAGGGATGCATCTGCAGTCAGTGAGCCACTATCACTTTAAGTAGCCAAGCAGCATCAATCTGACGGCCACCAACTCTGCTTCTCCACAGCAGCTGCGCCTGTCAGTCTGTCTATCTGTCCTCCCTCCATCCAGCTCTATACACCTACCCATAATTCCTGCTCACTGTCACTGTCACCGCACGTCCCCCAGGGACCGCTGGCCACTTCACCCCGGGCTGCAAGAGCTCTGGGATCTGTTGTCAGTGGCTAAGTACTGTGGCAAGAAACAGTTGAATGGAGGGAGAAAAAAGAGGCTGCAATCTCTCCAGCGGGTTTGTCTTCCTCTTTCACTCGGTCTGACTGTGATCAATGACATCGAATTGAAATCCATTTCGGTGCAATCAATGCGGCACCAGCAGTGGATCACACAGAGGACGACTCGCAGGCCTGACACTGCCTTTTTCAAAGATGACCCATCCACGGCTTCGCTCCGGATCTGCGGCAGCCTGCTCATTATGATGCCACTGCATTTCAGAACTCGCTCTCTCTCTTCTTGTTCCTGCTTCCTCTTCTAGCCAGCCTCAGCTGAAGTGGCTGGCTTCTCTTATTAGCATCATCAAAGACATTCAAAAAGGGATGTAAAAGACAAAGATTATCTAAACCAATCAGTCAAGTCTGAGCTAGTAAGCCAGTCACCTTCAATTTAGATCCTCACCGATCAAAGGTCTCCTGCTATTTTAGCATGCATCTGCAGTTTGGCACTGTGCCGAACATCCCTGCACAGAGTCAGCAACAAGTCTACAGCCTGAGGCATGAAGTGGGTCGACCGATGTAAGTTATAAGATGGCTAAGACTGAATGGGTGACGGCGGATCAGTGGCATCTGGCTGGGAAACATCTGCTGGGAATTGGTGTCACATTTGAAGCAGCAGGGGGGTGGAATTGGAGATACTTCCTGTAACTGAAGTAACCGCTCTAAGATCAGGTTGCAATTCTCTCCAGCAGCATGCATAAACACAGAGCAGAAGGATTAGCTACTGGTGACATGGCCTGCAACACAATACACTGTCCTGCTTTTATGTTTCACACCTTAACTGTACAACACACGCCATGTAGAAGCAGAGATCTCCATGTCCAAAAACATCTAATCAAAATATATTCACCTTTACATTTTCTCTGCACATACCCTAAAATAAGAGCAAAATTAAATCATGTAAGTCTCTTACTAGGTGTGAAAATGCACCCAGATTCCTGATACATCTAAATTACTTCATACTATGCTTTGCAAAGGCAAAACATAGTAAATGTACACTCCAGGTGAACCATATTTTGGTTTTGTTGGTGATGGTGGTGTACTGTAGTTACAGTATGTTGCCTTTTTAGGCCAGAACATACCGATTTTATTTTTCCTTTAATTTTGTTCGGGTAATACGTTAATCTTTACATTTAGAGCAAACTATGAGTTATGAACAAAACTGAATATTTATAAAATGAAATAATGTTCTTCTTTTGAAACATTGCACAACATCTCCACCTTTATGAGATTCATACATTTATAGTCTTGTATTCTCTAACTGTATTATGCAAGACTCAACAGACTAGTTAGTATATTCATGTCTAAAGTTTATATCATCACACTTTGTTTCTAGTGCACACATTAGTGCCACCAAACAAATCTGCCCTGAAACAAAGTTAATCATCACATTTCTTGATTGTTTTTTTTAATAAAGTTAAACTGAACAGTGGGTAATTTAGTGCTGACATTTTTTATATTTCATAATTAAAGGCAAAATATTGTACAGTTTGTTATATTTACACTATTTTTATATATTATTATTTATATATTATATATTATATTATTTAAAAATAAAATGTTTTTACTTTATTTACTGGAAAAAAGCTATAAAAAAGCTCACCATGCCGAGGCTCTATTTTTTTAATCAAAAATACAGTATAAATAGTATATAATATTATCATTTTAGCATTTGTTTTCCATTATGAATTTTCAGAAGCCATCATTCAGTGTCACATGATTCTTGAGAAATCATTCTCTTATTTTTATCCTTCATTTCTTATTATCAGTTTTGAAAACCATTAAAGATATTTTTTCAGGATTCTCTGATAGAACGTTACAAAGAGCAGCATTTATTTTTTTTCAAATAAAAGTATTTTGTAACATGAATGCATCCTTAATATAAAAAGTATTAATTTTTGTCAAAAAAAAAAAAAAATATATATATATAATATATTTTGACAAAAATTAATACTTTTTATATTAAGGATGCATTCATGTTACAAAATACTTTTATTATATATATATATATATATATATATATATATATATACTGTATGATCAATAAGGGCTGAACCCTATATATTTGGCAATTCTGTGCTGCAAATGTGCTGTATATATAAGCATGTCTATACTTTGAGGTATATTTCTGTATTTTTACCTCCTTGTCTGGTGAACTCATCTGCTTCATGATGCACCAGGTCAGCCACACATCCCCCATAATGCAGACGTGACTCATGATCGAAAGCCTTCAGGGTCTCGCTGGAGCTGTAGGATTTCTGGGTGGGTACGCGACATTCATCGTTGTCCAAGGAGGAGGTGGTGAAGTGGAAATCTTTCCCATAGTGGCCGTGGGTCAGTGTACGGTGCCTGCGCTCCTTCAGATCCATGACAGCTGCTGCAGCCTGATGATCAGATCAGTCCGCAAGGTGGTGGTCTCAACAGCTGTACAGTCCTTCACCTGGTAATAGAAGACAACAAAAATCAATAGAGAACAAAATATATATTCCCTGCAGAAATGAGCAGCATGGATTGCCGGTTTAAGCTGGTTGGTGCTGGTCCATATAAATGATTTACACTCTGTCAGGTTATAAGCTCTGGATGTGTTTGTTTATGAAACATTTTCGCCAATTTGATTATTCTTTCAACCACCAAAAAGAACATGGTACTCAATATGTAACACATTTGATCACGTTTTACCAATCCAAAGTTCACCACTGATTTTGTTTAAAAATGAGTACAGAAAAGAGGCTGCTATAGTTAAATTCTGCTTATTAAAAAGAAAACATAGCATACCATTTAGTTAATATGTCAAAAGGCTAAATTCCGTCTGTGAATTTCATATAATAAAAAAAAAAAAGGAAATGAAAACTTTGGCTGCATGGTGCATTCATAAACAAAACAGTGGAGAGACATCAAAACAAAAAGAAGCAGCTGTCAGTACAGCCATAATTACAGATGAAATGTGAGCAGGAACTGAGACGAGTGGAGGAGTGAAGTCATGATGCCGGTGAAGAATGAGTGATAGAGTGAAAGCGAGGAGAAGAGGGAGGAGAAAGGAAATGACTTGAGGGCATTTCGAGTCTCTCCCTCATTATCACAGACAGAGTGAGAAAAGCTCCCTCTGTGGATGAGAGAGGATAATCACGGATTCCTGGATGTGCCGCGGAAAACCGGGAGCCAAACACAGCCCGGCCCGATCATATCACACGCTCACACACAAAAACACCAGCACTAATTTACTTTAAATCCTATGCACACTGGCTGAGATGACTGATATCCCAGTACCACCATAAGTTTTTTTTTTTTTTCTTCAAAGGTGCTTTTAATGTTAAAATATGTTGCCAAATGATTCTACTTTCATTGTATTATGGGTTTTTAATAAAATGTGAATTATTATTATTATTGTTGTTGTTATTATTATTATAACTCAATGAAACATACAGTATTATGTGATTAACTGTGATTTAATCATAAAATAAAATCAACACCACAATTAAAACATTTGGTTATTTTATTTCTTAATTAACAATTCGTTTGTTATGTGATTAACTGTGATTAATCACATTAGATGTGACTAATTTAATCATTAAATTAATATTTTGAACAAGGACGCATTAAAAATGTATTGCAAGTGACATTTATAATGTTACAAAAGATTTATATTTCAAATAAATGTTTTTCTTTACAACTTTCTATTAATCAAATAATCCTAAAAACTGTATATCACGTACACACACAACATCAAAAAAGGATATGATCAAATATTTCTTGATCACAAAATCAGCATATTAGAATGATTTCTGGAAGATCGTGTGCCTGAAAAATTCAGCAATCAGAGGAATAACCACATTAAAAATATATATATATTCAAATAGAATGCTGTTATTTGAAATCAAAATGTTACTGTTTTATTGTATTTTCAATTAAATAAATGTTGCCTTGGTGAGATTTTTTTTTTTAATCCGTACAATTAAACCCTTAAATAAATGTAGATTTAACATAAAATAATTTTTATACTAATACTAATAATAAGATGCTCATAAGACATGTGTGGACAATTCTTAACTTGAGTCATAACAGGAAAGTGTTGCTTCAAAAGTCCTGGAGAGAGCATCTTAATGACATAAAACACACACACAAAGAATGCTGAATTAATGTGTGGAGCATTAACTTTGGGTTAAATATGGACTAACCTGAATGTCGGGTTTATTTTTTAAATTAGGTTTTCAACCCAGCACTTGGGTTAGTCCATATTTGACCCAAAGTTGGCTTGAAATAACCCAAAATTTTTTCCAAAATATGTTTATTTTCTCTGCTTATTTTCATTATTATCTTTTAGAATTCACCTGTCACTGTGCAACTCTTCAGAGCATGTGAACTACCCACAAAGGCCATGTTTCTGACACAAATGCCATTCTAACTTTAGACATGATTCCACAGTTTTGGCATGAAAGAGAGTTGACAGTAATTAGACACTAATTAAAAGTAAATTCACCCACACTAGTCCAGCTGCATGCCGCCTTCCTCCACAAACACTCACAGTTATTATACCTGAGCTGTCTGAGTACAGAGAATGTCAGGGGGAACTTTAGCCGGCCCCTCTGTGCCTGTCTGTTTTACTAAGTGCGGTCAGTACAAAGTCTGCCTGCTCATGTCCCCCTCAACAAGCGCTCTCCACGCTGTTCCACCTGCATTAGCTTGATTGGAGGAGAAGTCCACTTCCCAAGGGACAGTCCTGCATTCGGCGCGGAGGGGATGATTTTCCTGCACGGCAACAGATCATTACATAACAACACGACCACTAGCTGTCCCGCACATACTGAAAATAGTTTAATATAATCAGGTCTTCTAACATGATAATTATTTACTGTGAAACACTCGCATAAAAGAATGAGATAGACAAAGCGTGTGACACTCGCTTAATGCTGATTCATTAAAGGAGACTATAAGGTCATTTTTAGAATTGCCTCCAGTGTCTGTTGATTAGAAGCAGATATTTAATGTTTAGAAAGGCCTCATTATAAGCTAAAATAAAACATTCAATCACAGAGACCATTAACAGTTCAGAATGGGAGTGTTTACTACGGTGAATATAAAATGGACAGAGCTTCAGAATGTTGAATGCAGGAAAAGTCTTTGCTTACAAATGAATGCACAATTACCGTACATGTTCGTTCAAATATTAAAAAGTCCACTTCATGTCAAAAATGTATTCTATTCATTGCATCTGACCTTTTCTTCACTCTACCAGGCCTTAACTGGAAAGCTTTGTTGGGATGTCTGGAGTGGGTTATTTGGTCAGCCATTGGGCTGCAGGGGCCTTTCAGAGAACTGATTTAAGGTGCAGTGACATGGGTTTCTGCGAGAGCATCACATGCGTGGGTGTGTGGATGGAGGAAGGGCTGCTTAAAGGAGGGCCCTGGGGCTGCTCGAACACCACAGTGGTGAGATGATGCATGATGGTGTGGAGGAGAACCAGGTCAATATGAGCCCAGGCTGCAGCACAACCAGGTCAGTCTTTCCATTCATTACAGGCAGTGAAGGAGAAGTGAGGCCTCAGGGATCAGAGCAGATCCTGCCTCCCTCTCCTCAGGCTCAGCCCACTGATACTCTCTCCTTCAGGTTAAGAATCTGTGCCTAACTTGTTCCAACACACAAAGTGCCACAGTCACAATCTATGTGAGACATAGGCAAGCGATGAATGACCATACAGAGAATGTAAAAAAACAGCAGTGCAGACCATGAAATTGCAGCTGAACTGTAGGCTTTAATGGAGAATGATAGAAGTGTTGTGAGTTAATCTGAAAAAAATAAAATAAAATACAGAGGCCAAATTTTGGCATGGCGAAGACCTTCTGCCTAAATTGAACTTTCAAGGGCGAGAGCTTAAAAACGACATGGGTCTCTGTAGAAACAGCTCAGAATGAAAAATCTGGCTGCTACAGAGAAATCACCAAGCATTTAAGCTGGGAGCAAAACTGGGAGCACTATTTTCAAGGCAAAGGCAAAGACATAAACAAACCCTTAATCTCAGAGATTCGAAAGTTGAAGCTTCATTATAAATAATGACAATGTTCTGTTTAAGATTGCAGGGTCACATTCTAGTCTAAATGTCTACAGCAGCAACATCAAACCCAGAATAAAGTGACAATAAACATTAACAAACATGCCCCTGAATTCTCCTCTCTGTTTATGCTCTTTGGCCTCCAATGCTTCAAAAAATACAGCTATGACTAGAGTCATATAATGTACAAAATGCAGAATAACTACAAACTGTCGAGTTGAAACATTAGAAGGTATTTTTATCTGAGACGGCAGCACTTATAGTTATAAACTATATGAAATGTATCTTTCTTGCTTTGAAATGAATTTAAATGACATTAAGTGAATCAATCAACATACAAAGCCGTACATGAATTAGTAATAACGTAACCTCAGCTTTTTATCTATATTATTCCTGGCCTGGCTGTAGCTACAAAGCAGTTACATATCATGGATGAATGAATGAATACTGTCTTAGTGTATTCATTCATTCATTCATTCATTCATCAGAGTGTCAGAAATAGGCATTATTTTATTTATTTTATCAAATTACTTAATTCAAATTACTTAATTAATCTTCATTCAAAGGTTGTTGTTTTTTTCATACAAATGTATGCTCATTTATCACACACCACAAACTTAAAATGTATTACAAAGGCAATTAATTCAGAAATGTGATAAGACTTTTTCCTTACCAATGCACTGAATTAAACTGGTATAAAACACACACATACACATCAGGGCACAATTTACTTGACAGGTAATAGGATGATCTCTTTTGTTTCATTTTAGGAGGAAGCCAGAGGGGAGAGTTCTCTTAAGCATGTAAAGCATAGACGTTTTAGTGGTGTGTTTTATCGGCTGTTCAATTTTAACATGTGACATTAGTGCCTTTATTTCACAGTCAGATGAGAGGAACAGATCTGAAATTGTGCCGTAGCCTTGATGGCAAGAAAAAAGTGAGACAGAGAACTGTTTGGCTTTTGATTAAGATTTTAATGAGTGCATCCTCTCCCAGGCAGGGGTCATTAATCATGTCCTGTATGGTATGACCGACAGGATAGAGTCTGTTCATGTCAGTCTTCAGCTGGAACCAGGCCACCATTTTAGGTGCACACATGACCAATTTCTAGTGATGAACTTATGCTCAGTTTGTCCCTTTTAATATCTCACTCTCCTGCACTGTCTATCTCTCAATATATATTTCTGTACTCCCCCATCTCTCCAGGGAAACCCCTCCTCTTCTATATCTCACCTTCTGTGGGAAAAGAGATATTCTAATTATGCTGCAAATAATGCCAAGCTGCTCTCTATTCTAAAATGTATTACAACAATCACCTTTAATATGATTTGACCTGTGAGAATAGTCAAGCCTGCATAAACAAGATGAGATGCAGTTCACTTCAGTTCACTCCAATGTTTTTTTTTTTTTTCACAGCCTAAAAAAACAACAGCCAACAATTAATATAAAAGTCGTGACCTAGTGGTTAGAGAGTTTGACTCCTAACCCTAGGGTTGTGGGTTTGAATCCCAGGCCGGCAATACCACGACTTAGGTGCCCTTGAGCAAGGAATCGAACCCCCAACTGGTCCACGGGCGCCGCAGCATAAATGGCTGCCCACTGCTCCGGGTGTGTGTTCACAGTGTGTGTGTGTGTTCACTGCTCTGTGTGTGTGCACTTTGGACTGTCATTAATGATTTTTAAGTAGCATGTCAGAATATTAGATTAAATATTATATTATTTCTGAAGGATCATGTGACACTGAAGACTAAAGTAATTATGATGCTAAAAAATCAGCTTTGAAATCACAGCAATAAATTACATTACAAAATTACATTTTAAAACAGAATGTGGTTATTTTAAATAGTAAAAATATTTCATAATATTATTGCTTTTCCTGTATTTTGGATCAGATAAATACAGGCATGATGAGCAGAAGAGAATTCTTTAAAAACAACATTAAAAATCTTCAAAAACTTTTGACTGGTAGTGTATTGTATATATCAAATATATATTATGTTTTATTATACAATATATCTTCCCATCCTCATTAACATCCTCTCACTCATGATTTTGAGATTAAAAATGTCTCTTGATTGTCCTTAATTTCACACTCTCACAAATAAGAGCAACAAGACTAGCTGTTTATTAGACTGATCTCAAAATGCACATCCTTGCATGCTCTCAATTTCTTAATCTGCCACTAAACAAAGGGATCGGAGGCAGTCAGAGGTGCTGTGCTGACACGTCACTGCTAACACCAACAGTAACAACCACGCAGTCACCAGAGTGAAGGTGCAAACACATGTGGTAATTAAAGACCGATGAAGGGAAGCTGCTGCAAGGGGAAACAGTTAGAGACAGCGCACAGCCTGGTCTGCTGGGAGTTTGAGTAATGACTTTCTCTACAGCTCTGGCGAGATTACTTCTTAACCCAAGCCGTATCACGCACAAGCAGAATTACACGTACATTAACCTACAGCTCACGTAGGGTGAAATAACCAAGATGGTCTGATGCTCCACTGGGTGTTTTCAGCACTGGAAAAAGGCATATCTATACACACTTCCTAATGTAAACATTTCTTTCTTCCTTTCAGCAAGGTGTGCAAACATATGCTGAGAGCCCGACGAGAAGTTCAGAAGTTAAGAAAAGCTGACAAGTTTAACGCCTGCAACAACAGCAGATGAGGTACATGAATAGCACCAGGTGAGAGTGTGGCTCTGGAGCACAGGTGCACCTCTCATCTCCTCTCCACGCAACCTTGATGAGGGTTAAAGAGACGTTGGGACTTTTGACACAGACAGCACCGAGCGCAGACGTGAGCGTGTGACCCACGGCCCGCGCCAGGGCTGCCAGAGCCGGTCTGACGTCACCCGCTGGCACCTCCCAGCATTATTAAAACAATACACTTGACAGCCTCATACCGTCATCTCAGAGAACATTAGTAAATCTGTGTCACAGCTTGACATTCTTACCATCTGCTGGGCACATTATTCAAATTTGCAATAAATGCCACCATAGAGAGTGGTGATGCAGAGTAATTAGCAAACTGACAGAGGTGCCACGTTATGGCTGAGTGAAGCTGCATTTTTCTTCTGCCTTATTGTTGGTTTTAATCTTCATATCACAGGACACGAGAAGGGCAGGGCAAAACATGTTAGAAAGCCACAGCAGCACTGTTTAAACACCTCCTGGGTAAATAACAAGCACGGCCAGGAGCCGAAACCTCTCCACCTTGAATAAATGCCAGTGGAGACATATTTCCGGTGCGGGAAATGTCAGCGGGAGAGCCGCGAGTGGGCCGACTTATCTGCGGTCTTCATCAGGTGAATAGGACACCCCTCCTCATCATCACAGCTCAATTTAGAAGGCAGTGATAAAAGCACCGAAATCACTTCACGTCCTCATTCTCTAGTTTAAACCCACTGAAAACCCCACATTACAAATACTGGAAATACAAGGACTAGCTAGGATTGGCTCACAAATCAGTATGGGTTTCATTCTTCTGTTGAACACAAAATAAGATATTTTGAAGGATGCATGTAACAAAACAGTTGATGGACCTCATTGACTTCAATATCTCTTTAAATATCACCAAACCAAGGCATATGGTGATCTTAAATTTGGCCCGCCATTCCTTATAAAGAGGGTGGGAAATGCTGTTGATTCAAGGCCTGTTTGTATAAATAATATATTGTCTTATCGTATGAAATATGGACATGACCGCAATAAGTTTTGGTTATGCAATATTGCCCATTGTGTTTATATGCATGTTTGTTTACATGAAAAAAAAAAATAGTTATCCCATTGCCCCTGACACCTGATCTGCTCTCTATCTGTGTCTGAAGCCTGATACACACTGCACAATTTTGATATTATCTGTTTGGCACTACCTACACCACTGAAGGAAGACTTTCAGTCTGATGAACCTGAAGTGTAAAATGTGAAACAAATTATCTGACTCTCACCTACATGACTCTGTCAGTAAGTCAGCTGCTGCCCGATTTGGAAAATATTTGAAAAATAGAGACCGGCTTCATGACTCTCATTTAGAGGCCACTGATTTTCCAAGCACATGGAATGCGTTACTTTTATCTTGAATAGCTATATTAGGCATTGAACTACTATAAATGGGAGTGTTTCAATGTTTTCATAGTACCTTAATTTAATTTAACTATAAAACTATTGATTCATTTTTAAATATTATGAACTCATAAGTGATGGGAACCATGAAAACTTTCATTTTGATTTAATACAGTTTGGTATAATGCTGTGTTTATTTTCAGCCCACAGCCTTCAATCAAGATAGATTTTGGGCCATTTATAGAAAATAAAAGAGCTCTTGTGCTTTAAAGGGATTTACCCCAAATGACAAATCTGTCATCACTTACTTCATTCTTCTGTACGGAGTAATGTTAGGTAAAATAATGTTAGGCAGGAAGTTTGTGCTGCCTTTGGCCATCAATCATAATTTTAACTTGCAATCCATCAATAAGAAAAAAAAGTATCATGGTTTCCACAAAAAAACATTTAGCAGCACAATTGTTTTCAATATTGATAGTATTAAGGAATATTTCTTGGGCAGCAAATCAATTAGAATGATTTCTGAAGGATCATGTGATACTGAACACAGGATTAATGATGCTGAAAATTCAGCTTTGCATTACAGGAATAAATTATATTATAAAATATATTAAAATAGAAGGAAAAAAAAGTATTTTTGACCAAACAGATTATTTTGATCAGAATCCTGGAATCAGAACCCATGTCAATGAGACAATTCAAAATGTTTTTATGTAATTAATTAGTCTCATGAGCGGAATAAGGCAGAGTGACTGGTCACCAAAATAGATTGTTAAGCTAGTTTTCCCAGAATGCCTATGGGCCATGGGTCACCACACAACCTTGCACACGACATCATAATCAGGCCCTAGCCACAGCAAAAAAAAAGTCTAGAGAGAGGCAATTAATGTCCATCAGATGAAGAGTCACAGATGACTGAAAGCTGGTCTGGCCAAGTGACAGCTGAACTCAGAGGGCTCAATGACAGTGGGAAGCAATATGCAATATGATGCACGCTCAGAGAACCATTGCCAACGGACGCCAGATCTTACAGTGAGAAATTCAAGATGGACCAGAGTGGAAAACTAGCCAGTAATGCTTATGCATACTGGCAGATCTTTGAAAAATGACTCACACTTTTACAATAGCAAACTAAAATAAAATAAATAAAATGAAGCAGTTTTTGGTCTGATGTGTGATGCATGTATAGAGGGCAAACACGTTTTCATTAAATTTGCTGCAAAACTAAGCATGCAGGTAGACATATCCACTGATAGGTGCACAAGAGGCTGTTGTCTGAAGAACAATTAATGAAAAGATTGAACACAGGAAAATGTGGAGTGACGCTCGGTGGGTAATTCAGAGGCCCAGCACTGTTTCCCAAGGGCACTTCATCCTCCCCAGCTGTGCCACGTGTAAAATGTGCATCATTCTCCCACCATGTCCTATTTTATCTACAACCCAGTCATGGACACTGAGGAGCATGCTACATAAACAAGTGCCTTACAACATTCACTGGCTCTGTCTATCCTCCTCTCTCTGTTGACCACCAACCCATTCCAACACTTTCGGCACTTCCTCCCCCACCGCCCACCCTGGTGTCACGAGGCTGAAATTGCCTTTGGGGCCAATAGAAACACGGTTCCAGCTCCAATAACATAGTTCACTGGTCCAATTAAGCATGCTAGATTTAGCGTCATTAGGAGAGACATCTTTTGGAAGGAAGAAATTCAGGATGAAATGAAGGGTGTACTAGAGTGCAGAGGGCGGTGCATTTCACATTCAAAACAACACTCAGAACAATCTAGTTAAATTTAGACTACTGTAAGGAAGCTGTCGGCCCTTCATCTCCACCAAACAAATGACCTCCAAGGTGGGTTGATGACCGTGAACACAGCATGGGTGACAGTGGAAGGTTAAGCATGAGTGGGACCTCCAGGAAGGCGCAAGACAGTGGGTGCGAAGAGATCTGACCCTCAGCTAAAAATGAAACTACACAATGCTTCAGGACAGTGTCACTGGATCCCCCACTGATAACAGCCATTATGCCACTGCGGCCAGACTGTAAATCCAAGGACATCAGCAAAACTAGAGCATATTCCAAAAAGTCAGCTCAAAACTTTAGAAATTAGCAACCTATGAGCAACAACATGTGTAGGTATAGTCAATGAGATCCAGGAAATGAGAAGGGAAATGTGTTCTTCCTCCACTCCATGGGTCCTTCGGGATTTTATGCTAAATGCACATCCTCGCAGTGTTACTTCCCAGTGATAGCCTACAGGCAATAGTGTTTTTTTTATTTGTTTGCAATGTTAAAGCATTTCACAAATGGCCACGTCAGTGGTGTAAATTGTGCGTACTTACATTTAGGCAACGAGACAGAGCTCGTTACAACAAAACACAGTGGCTAAATTTATTTATTTAAAATTGACTGAAAATCCAATACGCCAGTGTGAGGGAGAGAGAGAGAGTGAGAAATAGGCAGAGACACAGAGAGACAAATGGTAAAGAGAAGGAGATGCTGAGAAGGTAAATTGAAAATGCAAAAGATTGCACAGAAATTATCTCCCGTGGAGATTCTACTCTGGGAAAAAAAAACAAAGAGATTAACCATGGGACCTGGTATAGCACACTGCAAACAAAGAACATCTGTCTTTTTGTTGTGTTTCTAACTGCTAATTAAATAGGCCTGTATATTGAAATATGGGAGCATGACATATGTCATGTAAAACAGGTCAAGATGCATGTGAGGTGATTATGAGGCATATCAATTTTTATTTCATGGGGGTTTTGCATTACCTTTTTACTTTAATAATGACACGTATTTATGAGATAAACAAAGTGTTCAACTAGGACCAACATAGGACATGAGGGAGGATAAAATGACATTATTTTTTTTTACATTAATTAATTTTAATAATATATTAGTAAATGTTGAAATTAATAATCCTTTGTCGAACTCTTCTGCAATCAGAACACTGACCCATACTCTAGCAAATTTCACAAGGAGATTTCAAATAATGTTTTCACCATGGCAGTCCTTAGAGCTCCTAAAGTAGTTTAACATCCCGAACAAAGCTTATTAAGGAATCTTTCAGAACATATTTTCACGAAGAATAAGGATAAAACAGAATAAAATTGCAGTGCATTGTATTTTATTATTTACTGGGAAACAGCTTTAGAGCTTTTGCTGTGAAATTGTAAACAATCCTTCGAAAAAAGTGCCAATGGCATGAAACCTGAATGGAACTCACAATTTAAAGTAAAATCCATCAGAAGGTTGTCCAGAAAAAAAATTGGACAAACACAAAAAACCTGCTGTGTGAAAAAGAGCAGTGAATACTTAGAAAATAAGTGCATTTCAAATATCTTTAAACATTTACCTCTCTCATTCAGTCATAATTAGGCTGCACGACTGAATTTTGAACTGGTAAACGACAAACTGATCACAGAACATGTTTGTAAAGCTTTAAATGTTAACTGTTAAAAAGCAATGTTATTAGCTTTTACGACTAAACATTTGCAAACAACATTGTACTGGAGAATCTGCACAAATAAAAGTCTTAGGGGCCGTTCACAAATCGCGCCTAAAAACACGTGGAAAACGCTAGGCGCACCGCTTTCTCCTTCTTTCCAAAGCGCTCGGGCAGAAGCGCCCCTGAGGCGTCTGCCTTTGCTAAGCAACCATGACGTGCTCTCTCCTTGAAGACGCGGAAATTTCAGCAAAGCATAAATGGATTTGCAGCTCAAAAAATCGCTTGCAGTAGCTCTGCTACTAAATTTATTTCAAAATGGAAATCCATATACAGCTATGATCAGCTGTTCCTTTCATCTTGACTGAGCTTTTAACGTTGTTACGGGAAAGGATGAAGCTGATTGGTTAGTTCTTGTCACATGACCCGCGGTGCGCTTGCGGCATTCTGAAAAGTTGAAATATTTTTAACTCGATGCGGTGCGGTGTTGGAAATAACGAACTTGAGCGCGCAAAAGACGCGATATGTGAACGTCCCCTTAAACAGTTCAGTAGTGCAGAGTTTACAGGTTACTCTTCTTTTTTGAAGGCTCAAAGTAAAGTACTCCCACATCCTGCTGAATGCTGCAGAGACGCTGTTCGAGAAGCACGTGACATAAAACGAGGCCAGCTATTGGCTATTCGCTACTTCTCCTGCTGTACTGGCTGAGTAAAACCTCCGGTGGCTCATTACTGCCACACTTTGGTCACCGCAGATTTGAAATATGCACGAAATGAGCCGCTTACGGCAAATAAAAGTTATTTAGCAACGAATCGATGACTAAATTAGTTGACAACTATTTTAAATATTTGATTTTAATCGATTAAATCGATTCGTGTTTCAGCTCTACTGAAATCCGTAAAAGCTTTAAAAGTATTTTTCATTGTTAGTTCATGTTAACTAACAAATGGAAACTTATGGTAAAGTATTACAAAAGTAAATTAAATGGAACTGAATGAGTAACTCCATAGTATTTACATGGTTGTCTAAAATTTCCCTAATCTTGCGGTGTCATTTTCACTTCATGTTCCTGACTTCATTTACACCTGTTCCAGTAATGTCTCTATCTCTCTTTCCTCTTTTCAATAGAAATCAAAAGCTTTTTGACATTAACTTGAAAAAAATGTCTTATTTCTCAGAAACATATTCATTAGCTGTGCCCTTCATCAGTATATGAATTATAAATGACATTTTGGGATTATTATGTTTACGTTTGCATCTCAAGTGAATTGTTTGCAGAGAGACCAGGTGTCCTTGTAAAGTTCCTGAGTGCAAAAAACTTCTATGACATCTATGTAGCCCTGTTGAAAGAAAAATAAATGTGGAAGAGGGAATTGAGAGAGTGTGAAAGCAAAGAAAGTGTCTGATGCAGCCTCCGCAGTGAGAGCGCTGAGGGAGCAGATGCCCTCTACAAAAGAATTGCTTGTTTGATGAGAACATTTTCTCCTAACCTAAAATGCACTGCTACACTGTTTTAAGTAATATTGCACAAATGATCTTCACTCTTCCGTTGGTCTTGTCTCTCAGTCCCTCAGTGGCAATGAAATTTTCTTTATTCGACTCTTTATTCTATGCTGGATGGACTAATTAAACAAAGGTAGAGTTTGAAGGGTGATTACGGCAGACTGATTAATCTCCAAAGAGTGAAGAGATTCTGAGTGGGCTCAAAAGAGTGTTTAAGAAAATGTTGCTTCATATTCTCACCTCCAACAAGGGATGTTTGGGTTATTAAACACACACACACACACACAAACACATTGTTCTCACTCGTGTTTCTGCTCTAATTGTATCCACTCAGCATCACTTTCCATCCCCTTGTGCTTCTTTTCATTTTGTGTAAAGTCTTCCTCCGTCCCTGTGGCTGGCAGCACATGTCATCCTGCAGTAATTATCCTCACCCATTCCGGAAAGTGACCTTCAGCAACTCTGACAAACATACTAATTAGAGAGTAATTAGAGCAGATTTGTCAAAAGCAGGCAATGTGAGCCTCAACAGCGATCGTTTCTTACACATGCCTGCTACTAGTTAGGAAAGGAGTAGAGTCATACAAACATGCTTGCACCACAGGAAATAAATTAACCATGGACGTGAATCATTTTTGCAAATATTCTTTGTTTTTAACAGAGAAGTGTGCCACTTTCTCACCCTGATGCAACAGTTACTCCTGACCAAATGAGATCTGCACTACAGCTGTTCTGGTAAGTAAATCAAATAAAGCAAGTCTGAAAATGTAAAATAATCCAAACAAAATAGAGCAAAAGAATAAAATAAAATAAAATACAACTTTCAGTTGATTAATAAATTCTTACATGATCAGTTATTACAAGGTTTGCTGATTTATATATATATATATATATATATATATATATATATATATATATATATATATATATATATATATATATATATATATATATATATATATACTGTGTCAAGTATGTAAATGCAAGGCAGGGGGTATTCTGTGTTAAGTCTATATATAATTATTCATGCTAAATAAATGTGTTACACTTAAAAAATAATAAATAAATAAATAAATGTAATAAAAAAATTATCCAAGTAAAGCAAAACAAAAAGTAAAAATGTATAGAAATATGGAACAAATTAAAACGGAGGACAAAAGACAAACCAACCAAGCAAAGCAAAACTAAATGTAAAAAGTATGGATATATTGAACAAAATAAAACAAAAGGCAAAACTAAATAAGTGACAAATCAAACAAAACAAAACAAAAAGCAAAATAAGGAAAAACATCAACAAAGCAAAACCAAAAGTAAAAATTTATGGAAATGTGGAAGAAACCAAAAAATAAAAAATAAAAAAGACAAGCAAAGCAAACCAAAATGTAAAAATGTATGGGAATCTGGGACAAGGGACACTTTAAGATTGTTCTCAAAAATGTATTAAGAAACACACAACAGAAAACACATTAGCTTGAATGCAAGGAATCATGCAACCACAATGAGTGCCTATTCAAGATGTTTATCCTCTTGACATTTACAGCTGTCATGACCTAACATGTCTGTCTCTCCATTTTAATGACTAAAAGTGCTTATGGACAAAACAGATCTCTAGCATTCCCCTCGTTTCCACTTGATTTGGCTCTCATCTTCACAAACACCAATGCAAAACATCCCACATCAAATCAGTGCACATGCTCTTGTTCTGTTCGCTGCACAGGCCATGGGACGGGTTATGGCTTCCGCTACGGTGGCTGAGAGGCATTTGTGGCTGACGCTTTCTGACATCAAGGAGTCTGAGCGCGCTGCGTTCCTTGACGCGCCGCTAACTCTTGCCGGCCTCTTCGGATCTTCCGTCAACGAGTTTGTGGAGAGATTCGCCGAGGACCAGAAAGCTTCGCAGGCGTTCAAGCACTTCTTGCCGAAGCGCTCCAGTTCTGCAGCTAGCCGCTCTAGACCGGCCCCAACAGAGCTCTCAATCACGCCCACCGCCTCCTGCTGCGTCATCGCGACAGCGTCAGCAACGCAGCTCGGGACCCCGTTCTCGCTCTTCAAGCCGTCGCCCCGCGCCGCGGGAGCCGCGGCAGAGGATTGCGGTGAAGCCAGAAGCCCCAAAAGCATCCTAGCACTGCTGGGAAAGCGCCGGTGTTCGAGTTCCGCTGCGGCCGAGCTCTCACCCAAGCGCGCCGCTGTTGCAGTTCCAAGAGTTGTGACTGCCTCAGTGTCTTCTGCAATGCGCAAGCCTGCACGAGTGCCCGCTTGCCTGCACACAAAAGCCGTTATCACGGCTACCCAGATGTTTCACAAAAAGAGTGTTTTTTCTGGTGTTCCGGCCACGGCCGATGGTGCTATAAATGTTGTGACGATGCCCACTCCTCAGTGCCCATCTCCACATGTAAGCACAGCCCTGCACACAGGGCCTGCGCCCATAATGTCGACTCAAGTCGGTCGCGCACACTGCATAGTAAGCTTGCCCACCCCTCAGTGCCCACAATTACTATGTCACACGCGTCATGTGGTTTCTGTAAAAACGAAACCCGTGCACGCTCGTCCGGCCACGGCCGATGGTGCTATAAATGCGATGACGATGCCCACTACCCAGTGCCCATCTCCACATGTAAGCACAGCCCTGCACACAGGGCTAGCGCACATAAGATCGACACAGATCGGTCGAGCGCGCCGCATAGTAAACGTGCCCACTTCCCAGTGCCCACATACACTATGTCACATACGGCGCGGGGCTTCTGTAAAAACGAGGCCCGTGCACGTACATTCTGCACAGGCAGACAGCGAGTTGAAAGTGGTAAATGTGCACACATGCAGCCCACGGTTACTCGCAGATATATTGAGTCCCACGGGACCCGCTCAGCCTCCCCCCAGTCGGTTAAGCACCGGAAAGGGGGCGAGGAAGAGCGATCTGCCCGCTGTGATCAGCGCGCTCCCCGCCTCAGATGCGCAGCACACTCGAGCGCCGCCGTTGCCCAGTCAACAGAGCGCGTTTCGCATCCAGCCCTTAGCCATTCATGCAGATGCATGGTCAGCGCTTCCAGGGGTTTCGGATTGGGTGCTAGGCATTATAAAGAGAGGCTACTCGCTACAGTTTTCTCGACGCCCACCGCGCTTTTCAGCGCGCGTCGAAACTACGGTCAAAACAGAAGTAGCACACATACTTCGTGCCGAAATATCAAAACTGTTGAGCAAAGGGGCTGTAGAGCCTGTGTCTCAAGCTCAAAGCGAGGAGGGGCTGTACAGCAGATACTTTCTGGTGCCCAAGAGAGACAGGGGTCTCAGGCCCATACTGGATCTAAGACAGCTGAACAAGGCATTGATGAAACGCAGTTTCAAAATGCTCACGACCAGGAAGCTCCTCGCGCAGATTCGCAGAGGGGACTGGTTCATGTCAATAGATCTGAAGGACGCGTATTTTCAAATACAGATAGCGTCAAACCACAGGCGATATTTGAGATTCGCCTTCGAGGGCCAGGCATACCAGTTTACAGTACTGCCATTTGGCTTGTCCGTAGCTCCTCGTACGTTTACGAGGTGCATGGATGCAGCGCTCGCTCCTCTCAGACTCAGAGGCATACGAGTGCTGAATTATTTGGACGACTGGCTGGTTCTGGCCCGATCACGAGCGGAGGCCGTGGACCACAGGGCCGTTTTACTCGATCACCTCGAGAAGTTCGGCCTCAGTGTCAATTGGGCGAAGAGTTCGCTGAACCCCAGTCAGACGATCCTGTTTCTGGGTATAGTTCTGAACTCGCGTTCCATGACGGCGCGGCTGTCACCACAGCGCGCGATGGGCATTTAGCGCGCAGCGAGTTCTTTCCGCTGCGGCGCGACCGAGTCGCTCAAACACTGTCAAAAGATGCTGGGTCTCATGGCCTCGGCATCTCCGGTTCTGCGGCTGGGCCTGCTCCGCATGCGCCCCCTGCAGTTCTGGCTGAAGGCTCGGGTGCCGCGCAGAGCGTGGGCATCTGGCCGGCTGCATTTCAAGGTCGATCAGAGCTGTGTTGCGGCTCTAGCACCTTGGACAGCGAACAGCTGGTACCGATCAGGTGTAAGCCTGGGGACTTCCCCGAGTGTGAAAATGGTGTCGACGGACGCCTCCACTTCGGGATGGGGAGCGCTGCTCGAAGGCAGACCGTCCTTTGGCCTATGGTCAGAACGGGAAAAGCTCCATCATATCAACTGCCTGGAAATGCTGGCAGTGGAGAACGCGCTGACGTGCTTTTGTCCCCATATCAAGGATCACCACGTCGTAGTCCGTTCGGACAACATGTCCGTGGTGTCCTACATAAATCGCCAGGGCGGTCTCGGGTCCCGAAACCTGTGCAGGCTGACGGAACGCCTCCTGGTTTGGGCTCAGCGCAATGTGCGCTCGCTGAGAGCAGTGCATGTGCCTGGACTGCAGAATCTGGGTCCAGACAGGCTGTCCAGAGGCAATGTTCCTACGGGCGAATGGTCTCTACACCCGCAAACAATCCGGCTGTTGTGGGAGAGATTTGGCATGGTGGAGGTGGACCTCTTTGCGTCCCACGAAAACGCTCACTGCCCCATGTTCTTTTTCAAGAACGAAAGCGCGCTGTCACGGAGATGGCCGTGCTGCCCGCTTTATACGTTCCCTCCTGTCTCCCTCCTTCCGCAGGTGATAGAACGGGTGAGAGAAACGAGATGTTCAATACTGCTTGTAGCACCTCTTTGGAAGAACCAACCATGGTTCCCAGATTTGATGCAGTTAGCAGATGTCGCCCCGTGGCCGGTACCATTGAGGAGGGACCTCCTCTCGCAGGCCAGGGGCCCGATTTGGCACCCTCAACCGGAGTTGTGGTCCCTCCATGTGTGGGCGCTCAACGGTTACCAGCTGATCTCGCAGTGGGAGTGCTAAATACCATCACTCAGGTTAGAGCTCCGTCGACACGACGTCTGTATGCCTCAAAGTGGTCGGTGTTCTCCAGCTGGTGCACAGCTCGAGGTTATTCACCCCTTAGTTGTGAGATGACGGAGGTCCTCTCCTTCCTACAGGAGCTGTTGGATAAGGGCAGAGCCCCATCCACGCTCAAAGTTTATGTGGCGGCCATCACGGCGTTTTCTGAAACGGCATCCGGTCAGTCAATAGGAAGGAACGATTTAGTCATCCGGTTCCTCAGAGGAGCTAGGAGGCTGAATCCTCCAATCGGTTAGACTTCAGCAATTGTCGTTCAAGACAGTATTCTTGTTGGCTCTCGCTTCTGTGAAGCGTGTGGGTGATTTGCACGCGCTCTCGGTGAGCCAGTCGTGCTTGGAGTTTGGGCCCAATGACTCAAGGGTCATACTCAAACCTAGGCACGGTTATGTGCCGAAATCCCTCAACACACCGTTTCGGGCTCAGGTTATTGCCCTGTCTGCCCTGCCGGTGTCAGGGGAGGATGGAGACTCGAGTCTTCTTTGCCCTGTCAGGGTTTTAAGAGCTTATGTGTCTCGCTCTGCTGCCTTTCGGCAGACGGAGCAGCTGTTTGTCTTGTTCGGTGGACGTTCCAAGGGAATGGCTGTTTCGAGACAGACTCTATCCAGATGGAAAGTTGACGCCATAGCGTTAGCTTACGCTTCCAGGGGCCTTCAGTGCCCGTTGGGCGTCAGAGCACACTCCACAGGAGGCGTCGCCTCATCGTGGGCATGGTCTACCGGGATCTCCTTGCAGGATATACAACCCGAATTCCGGAGAGGTTGGGACGTTTTTTAAATTTTAATAAAATGAAAACTAAAGGAATTTCAAATCACATGAGCCAATATTTTATTCACAATAGAACATAGATAACGTAGCAAATGTTTAAACTGAGAAATTTTACACTTTTATCCACTTAATTAGCTCATTTAAAATTTAATGCCTGCTACAGGTCTCAAAAAGTTGGCCAACAAATGGCTAAAAAAGCAAGCAGTTTTGAAAAGATTCAGCTGGGAGAACATCTAGTGATTAATTAAGTTAATTGATATCAGGTCTGTAACATGATTAGCTATAAAAGCTTTGTCTTAGATAAGCAGAGTCTCTCAGAAGTAAAGATGGGCAGAGGCTCTCCAATCTGTGAAAGACTGCGTAAAAAAATTGTGGAAAACTTTAAAAACAATGTTCCTCAACGTCAAATTGCAAAGGCTTTGCAAATCTCATCATCTACAGTGCATAACATCATCAAAAGATTCAGAGAAACTGGAGAAATCTCTGTGCGTAAGGGACAAGGCCGGAGACCTTTATTGGATGCCCGTGGTCTTCGGGCTCTCAGACGACACTGCATCACTCATCAGCATGATTGTGTCAATGACTTTACTAAATGTGCCCAGGAATAGTTTCAGAAACCACTGTTGGTAAACACAATCCGCCGTGCCATCAGCAGATGCCAACTAAAGCTCTATCATGCAAAAAGGAAGCCATATGTGAACATGGTCTAGAAGCGCCGTCGTGTCCTGTGGGCCAAGGCTCATTTAAAATGGACTATTTCAAAGTGGAATAGTGTTTTATGGTCAGACGAGTCCAAATTTGACATTCTTGTTGGAAATCACGGACGCCGTGTCCTCCGGGCTAAAGAGGAGGGAGACCTTCCAGCATGTTATCAGCGTTCAGTTCAAAAGCCAGCATCTCTGATGGTATGGGGGTGCATAAGTGCATACGGTATGGGCAGCTTGCATGTTTTGGAAGGGTCTGTGAAATCTGAAAGGTATATAAAGGTTTTAGAGCAACATATGCTTCCCTCCAAACAACGTCTATTTCAGGGAAGGTCTTGTTTATTTCAGCAGGACAATGCAAAACCACATACTGCAGCTATAACAACAGCATGGCTTCGTCGTAGAAGAGTCCGGGTGCTAACCTGGCCTGCCTGCAGTCCAGATCTTTCACCTATAGAGAACATTTGGCGCATCATTAAACGAAAAATACGTCAAAGACGACCACGAACTCTTCAGCAGCTGGAAATCTATATAAAGGCAAGAATGGGACCAAATTCCAACAGCAAAACTCCAGCAACTCATAGCCTCAATGCCCAGACGTCTTCGAACTGTTTTGAAAAGAAAAGGAGAAGCTACACCATGGTAAACATGCCCCGTCCCAACTATTTTGAGACCTGTAGCAGAAATCAAAATTGAAATGAGCTCATTTTGTGCATAAAATTGTAAACTTTCTCAGTTTAAACATTTGCTATGTTATCTATGTTCTATTGTGAATAAAATATTGGCTCATGTGATTTGAAAGTCTTTTAGTTTTCATTTTATTAAAATTTAAAAAACGTCCCAACTTTTCCGGAATTCGGGTTGTATATATGGCGGCAGGTTGGGCCTCGCCGTCTACATTTATCAGGTTCTATAACCTGGAGGTCCCCGCCTTGCAAGCAACGCTGTTGTCGGTATAGTCGAATCAGGGCCCTGAGGGGAATTCTGAGTTCACGAGCGCTATGCGCTGCCTACTGTTATATGGGCAGTATTGCGTAAGACCCGCATTGCCACATTGGTCCGGCCTTGCCTCGGCTGTGTGATGTCATATTGCCGCATCTACAGATGCTGCTAGATATAGGATGGAGGGCTTTTTCCCTTTTCTGTCCTGGACTCTCTGTGAGTCCCTCAGGTGACTGTGCACTGTAAATCCTGGGCGTTGCTTCAGGTTTATTGGTGTGTGATCCCTGCGCGCACGGCGTTTTACATTGGGTTCCCATAGCGTCTTAGCTAAGACGCAGTACGAGAGAGCTCTCGTAAGAGAACGTACTCGGTTACTAAACGTAACCTCGGTTCTCTCTAGAAGAGCGAACGAGTACTGCGTTCTCTGCCGTGCGTACGATTCACTCTGGTTCGCTTCGGCGATGAAATAAATCAGGTGAGTCAGCCTTTTCGAGCTCCTTTTATAGGTTGGGCCACACCCGTTTCGGCGGGAAGTGGCAAGAAGGCTTATTGGTCTGATGTTGCATCAGCCTGCGCTCGATAGGCTGTGCAGTTGCCGCAGAACAATCCAATGAGCGAACGAGCCATCTCGCCTATGGCTGTGTACTGCTGCAAATGCGCTTTACAAAAATACAAAATTAAGGATAATTTTTTGCTTCAGTATTTCGTGAAAAGAGACTTTTCCCGTAGCGTCTTAGCTAAGATGCAGTACTCGTTCGCTCTTCTAGAGAGAACCGAGGCTACGTTTAGTAACCGAGTACGTTCTATGTAGATTAGGAGATGAAACATGGCTCTAAAGCTATTTCCAAGGGAAAAAAATGTCTATGTTGTGCATTGAATGTCAACTTTAGATGACTAAGTATGGGGTGTGTAGCTAAGTGTAACACCATTAACACTTTCAGCAACTTGAAAGTGTACATTTTCAAGGACATGCAATTACCTAAGATACAGATACACATATTGGCTTGTCACACTTGAAACTATAACATAGCTCAACATAGCTCTGGGTAAGCATAATCCTGATTATTTTGTTTCATGTACAGTAATAAACTGTTTACATATCACCTTGGGTTAGACATTAATCCTGGGTAAGTAGGTTATGAAATTTAATTCTGAACATTCTTATCTCTATATTAAGATTCATATTTAATATTTTTTTTTTATTTATCTTTTTTATTTAACCCATATTTTACCAGGAATAATCCCTTGAGATAAAAATCTCTTCTACCAGGGAGTCCTGGCCAAAATGGCAGCATAAAAAATTTTACAAGACAAGCATTAAAGGAAAACAAAACAAAAACAAAAAATCCTGTCACAAAAATGTCCAGCACTCAAGATTAATGTAATATATAAATGTTAAGTAAAACAGGAACATGATTCTTTCAAATGTGACGTCAAAAGGTTTCTAAAAATATTTAACGATGGCAGCATGTTTAGCTTCAAAGTACTCTGCATTTCATTCCATAGTCTGGGCGCATAACAGGAAAAGGCAGTTTTACCAAACTCGGTGTATGATCGAGGCACAGTTAAAAGTAATTTAAAAGACGATCTAGTTTTATAGCTACCAGAACAATAAGATAGGAGACTACAGATATACAGAGGCAGTTTACCTATTAGAGCTTTGGCAATAAACATCAACATATGCATTTTTCTCCTCTGATACAAGGAGGGCCAGCCAACCAAATCAAACAAAGTGCAATGATGGGTACATGTAGGAGCATTTGTCACAAATCGTATTGCAGCATGGTATATGCAATCACATATATATATCACATCATATAAATCACATCGCCATAGTCCAGCTCAGAGAGAAAACAACTTTGAATAATTCTCTTTTTGGCTTCAGATGAAAAACATTTCTTTAAATGAAAAAGAAACCCCAATTTGGGTCTGAGTTTTTTTGAAAGATTGTCAATATGAATATTAAAACCTAACCTTTCATCAAGCCATATGCCCAGGTATTTATAGGTATTTACTCTTTCTACACAGTCCCCTTCCAAAGTTAAAATGGGTGGAATCACGAGTTTGTTACGAGAGTGAGTAAACAGCATATATTTAGTTTTCTTAATATTTAAAACCAATTTTAAATTTAACAATGAAGATTGCAATACCTGGAAAGAATCTTGTAATAGCTCAACAGCTTTTTTTTATGGACTGAGCAGCCATATAAATAATTGTATCATCGGCATATAAATGCAGTTTAGCTGAAGTTATATCTTGACCCAAACCATTTATATAAATTGAAAATAAAATTGGTGCTAAAATGGATCCCTGAGGAACACCTTTCTTGATTTCTATTTTTTTTTACATGTAATTTTCAACTGAGACACACTGCGATCTTTCGGATAAATAATTTTTAAACCAATTTATACTAATTTTACTAAAACCTAAGGAACTGAGTCTTTTTAAAAGAGTTTTGTGATCTACAGAATCAAAAGCTTTAGAGAGATCTACAAATAAAGCAGCACAGTAATTTTTATTATCTAAAGAAGTAATATCATTTGTGACAAGAGTTGCCGCTGTTACAGTACTATGGGCTGACCTAAACCCCGATTGAAACTCATTTAAAATATTATTTTCTGTTAAAAACTGTTTAACCTGATCATTTACAAAAGACTCAAAAACGTTTGCCATAACTGATAACTTTGAAATAGGACGATAGTTATCCAGTTCATGAGGGTCACCCCCTTTTAACAAAGCAAGAACCATGGCTGATTTCCATGTAAAAAGTTGAGTAGAGCGATATATTTCAGTTTCACCATTCCCTTTTATTATATCGTTGGTTAAATGATTAGGGTCAGGGGCTGAACCCGCAGTAATGAAAAAATTATTAAAAACCTCAACAATAATTTCTTTCCCTTTTATAATTTTTTTCTTTACTTTTAAATAATCAAGTAAACTCATAGAGGGTTTTAGACCAGAAACTGATTTGCAAAACTTCCAAAATTTGGAGGGATCATTCAAATTTCCACTTATTGCATTTAAATAATATTCACATTTAGCCTTTTTTTTTTTTTTTTTTTTTACCAATTTTGTACTATTATTTCTTAATGTCCTGTAATGTACCCATATAGATAATGTCTATAACATTGATGAGACAAATACAGCATGCAACCTGTTTTAATAACTGCTAGTACATCTGTGGAAATGTAACCACATAAATACAGTCTTCTGAAACATGGCAAAAAATAATAGTTTCTTCATCGCTCATTAACACGTCGTCTCTGTATAACATTTTATACAGTTTCTCTCAGACACTGGAACTAAACACAGCATGAAGATTTCTGTGACTGTGCAAAGTACATGAATATTTAATAAGGTAAATGCTGAGGCAGTTTATGATTGGATGTCTGTATCTAAACATATCTAAATGACAGTGCAATTTGGGACTAGCACTGCAAAAGCATACTTAAAAAGATGTTAACCTATGGGTTAAATGTAATGTGAAAACCCTAGATTAAAGACCAGGAAGAACACTAACACAACTGCAATACATCATAATACATGGTGATATTGCTGTGATTTTTTTATAAAACTGCCACAAAATATATAAATAGTAAATACACACTACCGGTCAAAAGTTTGGGATTAAAATTATTTTTAATGTTTTTTTTTTTTTTTTTTTTTTTTTTTTTTTACATGAGTTTATGCTCATCAAGGATCCTTCTTCTTCGGCGGTCACTCGAAACGAGTATGACTCATCTCCTTCGGGTCGCCTTATTTGTGGATCCTCAGGTGGCTGTAGAGGCCGATCTGTGATCCACAGATTCTGGTGCAATGTGGGCATTGGAAGGTTGAGGTGATGTGTGGTGGTGGAGCCTTTCTCTGTTTGTCCTTGCGGTGTTGCCGCTTTGCATCTGCGGCACGGCGGAGTTCTGTTTCGTGGTGTGCTGCACCTTCCTGCACTGCTTTTCTCCAGTAGTCCCCGTTAAACGCGAGATTCTCCCAGTCGCCGGACGTGATGTTAAACTTTTTCAGGCTGGTCTTGATATTGTCCTTAAAGCATTTCTTTGGCCCACCAGGGGCTCGCTGTCCTTCTTTTAGCTAGGAGTACAGGATCTTCTTAGGGAGACGGTTGTTGGGCATGCGGATGACATGTCCTGTCCATCGGAGTTGGAGCTGCATTATGGTGGTAGTGATGCTGGGCATATTTGTTTCCTCCAGAATACTGGAGTTTGTACGTCTGTCTTACCAGTTGATCCTCAGGATTTTTAATATTATGAAATATTATGATGCAAAATAAGGTTTTTCTATTTTAATATACATTAAAATATAATGTATTCATGTAATGAAAAAAATAATAATTCTGCATCATTACTCCAGTCTTCAGTGTCACATGATCCTTCAGAAATCAGAAAATATGCTGGAAACTGTTGTGGCACCTGTGATACTTATTTTCAGGATTCTTTGATGAATAAAAAGTTAAAAAGAAGAGCATTTATTTAAAATATAAATATTTCCTAACAATATACACTACAGTTCAAAAGTTTGGGGTCAGCAAATTTCTTATTTATTTTTTTTGAAAGAAATTAAAACTTTTATTCAGCAAGGATGTGTTAAATTGATAAGAAGTGATAGCAATAATTAAATATTTATTATTTTTATTATAAACATTGGATGTCTTACTGATCCCAAAATTTGTCTATATATAAAAGTCACCTCCTCTTCTATAAACCACTATGCACAGTTCTGCCAATAATACATAAGATGAAATACAGCAGCACATACCGCCTCTGTCACTCCCGCTGTCTCAAACATGAATTTAGCACCGTAGCCAAATGCCATGACGTAAATAAGCCAAGGACAAACTTCCAGCTATCTGTCATCTCACTCCATACTGCCAACTTGCTGCTGCCAGTAGTTATGGGAGAAAGTCTCTTGGAACCATGCTGACAACTTAAAAAAAAAACAAAAAAAAAAACACTATAGTAACAAATGTAGATATGCCAGAAAATCCCTACACTGCCTGAACACACAAGTGCAATTAGATCACTCACAAATGACAGCACGGACAGTCGTACTGTGTTTGAAAACAAATCAAAACCATTTGCAACCTGAATAGACTCGAAGGTCATATTAACATCCTGATCACTGCTAGCATGTTTCAGATGCATTCATTGTGATGTGGCCACTTGTGATTTCAAGGGGAGGGTCTCTAATATGGTAACTACATAATATCAACTGCATGCAATGACGTGCATTATTGCATATTGATCAAGAACAAAAATATATGTGCCTTTTTTATTTACATTTTTGCCTACACCAATTGTATGTGGTTTGCATGATCAGATCAAAGCATTTTGCACATCTTTTACACCTGTATTAGGTGCTGCCATTTTAAACAGCCATTCATGTGGGTAAACAAAGAATAGAATAGAAGAATAGAATAGAATAGAATAGAATAGAATAGAATATTAGTATTACAGCTGAAAATGAGCTCTGTGTCAGGGTGATGGAAGTGCAGATGTCTTCAGACTCTAGGTGAAAGAAACACGAGGGTGGCCGAGTAACAGAAGGAACACAGAGATAACCGGCTTCTGATGATGTAGTTATTATTGTGCATTATTGGTATGTGCCACACTGGCACGGGACAGAATAAACACCTCAAAAACACGGTGTACAACAGCAAAGAACTATGCCAAATCACAACACATTTCTATGACACAACTGTGTCATGCTACAGAAGATTCATACGGAAGCATCACACCATTTTAGACAAAAAGGGCGCTTGCTTCATTTGAGCCAATATTTTTAATTGCAACCTCCAAGGGAGTCTTTGAAATATACCTATGATAAAAATACAAAAATACATTTATAACTACATTATCCAAAACTATAATTTCCCCCAATTTACCATGTCATGACGTGTAAAAGGGAGTTTAACACATGTAACACCAGAAAATCTGAGTGTTTGATGTTGAGACACTTTCAGAAACACACTAACAACTACAAACACCCATCTAAGTGGATGCTAAGCGGCTTCTGGCATTGTGATGCTAGTGGGTATGGGAGAGAGCGAGCTAATGGATGACATTAGTCCTCAGTCTGAGACACTAATGCACAATGTGTCAGATTAAGGAGATATTTATCAACACAGGTGGCTGATGGTGGACAGGCAATACACAGATAGATCTCCCATTAGACACTTATAGTGAACATTATGCATTGTGTTCAGTGACATTAGAACACTGGCCCCAGGATTTACCTTGCTCTACCTTCAGGTCTTTAAAGTCTCTGTCAAGTTTCTTTGTGATGCTAAACCAGCACTTTTTCACATAGTGGACAGTGTCAGCAAACAGCACCCCTGGTTAAAACATATATATTTTTTTATTTTTTTTTTATTTTTTTTTGTGGGAATAGTGAAACATTTTTCAGAATTCTTTGAATATAAAATTAAAAAAGTAACAATAGAAACATTTTATAATATTATAAATGTCTTTACTTTCCTATTTTTAAAAGATTATTTTTTTGGCTGTTTTATACCTTTATTTCCATAAGACAGTAAGTGGACAGAAAACAAAGTGAGTGAGAGAGGGGGGATGGGATCAGGAAAGGTCCGTGAGCCGGGACTCAAACTCAGGATGCCCAATGCGCAACAGCACTACATGTAGACGCTACCCACGAGCCAATCAGCACAGACTTGCTGCATTGCATAAACTGTCACTTTTGAAAAATCTAAGGTGTTAAATGAATGTATGAATGAACATTCTAATGACATTCTAATGTCATTCTAATGAACATTCTAATGCTAAACTATATTTATAGCCATTTATGCAGAGCACAAAACATTCAGTGTTCCCAAATTATTCACTATCAATGTGCCATGCAGCTTATGCACAGACAGTATTTAAACTGAACAGAGATGACATCACTGAATTCAATGATGAACTGCCTTTAACTATCATTTTGCATTATTGACACACTGTTTTCCTAATGAATGTTGTTCATTTGCTTTGACGCATTGTATTTTGTTTAAAGCGCTATATAATTAAAAGTGACTTGACTTATGTCAGCAGTGAGGCAGCTCATTAGGTTTTGGAACCGAGTTGAAGTTATCTAAGAGTGTTTGACACCTATGGACGATTTCCGTCAGGTATATGCAAGTGGGAGATGCTGGAGATTCTTTTGGAGAGTCTGATGGCTTTCTGACAAGAGAACACTACACACTGACATCTCTGTATCATGCGGTGAAAGTATAATGTGTGAAGACACTTTGAAAAAATATGCAGTGATGCAGTTGATAGGAGATATCATGGAATCCAGTCGTTAACTGGATGTACACAGCAGTACATGACAATGGTTATTTTACAACTCATGTCTTTCCTACAAAACAGCATAACAATGTGTCATAGGGATATATAACAATGGTTGAAAACAGCAGCCCTTGAGAGTGAAGAATCTTCCAGCTTGAAATGCGAATCTAGCACTAAAAAACAAAAGGATCACAATGACATCAGAACTGAAAAAGTGACGTTCATTGACTTGGCTGAGCCATTCAAAAAATCACTAAGAACACATTTTGCAATGTTCTGTTTTAACTACGCAAATGGCAACCTAGGCTGTTATTTACATTTGAATGCATCTGTGCTGTTCTAAATGTGCAGCGATGTTTTGACTGGGCGTATGGATCTTTTCAGAAGGATGTCAACACACAGCCACAGCTATTACAAGGACAGTTAGATCCCTATAACCTGAATCCATTCTTGTTTCTCATCATTCTGACTAAATAAAGGCACGATAATGCTGATCCGCAATGAGACCCTTTCACGCATGAATAACATACAGTTTCATAATACCCATCTTCCCCTGCCGAGGACTTGGTTGGGGGGTAGGAGGGCGTTTCGGAGAGAAAGATATCAGAAATGGAGAAGATATCAGCTGGCTGTTATTCATACCTGAAAACAAGACAGTGCCAAAGAAGCTGACAAAGCTGTCTATTTCTGAACTGTGGGAAATGGAATGTGTGGTGAGAGCTAGATGACTCAAGATCGGCTATGAGACCTCATTCTGTCTCTTTTCTGTCTATCTCTATCCAACATGTTTATTGCTCAGTTGTACATTTAAACTCCAAATACACATTCACTCTGTAATTTCCAAGTAATCTTTTGGCCATGAACACATTCATTTTGAGCAGATGGCATCTGGTCTAAACTTGGATTCAATCTCTTATCTGAGGAAAAAAATAATAATAATAGAATATAAAACATATTAGAAAACGAATGTGCCATCATTTGTAACATATGGTGTATAATTTGAACTTTGAACATCATCTGGCAGATTTGCTGTGAAATGATCATGCAAAAGGGTAGGAATTATATAATATTGGCTTTAAAAGGATGGTTCACCTTAAAAAAAAAAAAAAAAGAATAATTTACTCACACTCATGTCATAGCAAACCTGTATGACTTTCTTCTGTGGAAAACAAAATACTAAGAAAAATGTCATAGCATTTGTTTTGAAAAAAGAAAGCCACACAGGGTATAGCTATAAGACTGGATCCAATTTTCCAGTGTAAAAATAGCCAATAATACACAACCATGAATACTACCTTAACGTCTTCTCCAGTATTTTCTTAATGCTTTCAGATGCTTTATCCTAATGCACTCCTGGTTCATCTCCGCCATTGAAGTTTGGAGACATTTCCTCCATAAAGTGACTTTTGTAAACAAAAAAAAAAAAAAAAATGAAAAGTGAAATACAGTTCAAGGACGAATGCACCTTGTGACGCAGATTTCAGCTGCCCGAATTCACATTCAGGCCTGAGCCACAGATTTGACAAATTGGAGTGATCTCAGTCAGGACGTAAGATTTCTGCAGGGGAAAAGTGTTGCTTCCTGCAGTCTGGCTCTGAACTAAGACTAGGCACGGCTGTGCTAGAACAGAATCGATTCGCTCCAATTACCCACACTCCCCAGCGATGAACATTAGGGATGGCCCAAACTCCAGGCTGATCTGACAGTCACTCCACAGGTGACAGAGTCAGCCACAGCGAACACGGCCGGGCTGCTCTCCTCTTGCTCTCTCCAGACCTGCGGCTCACGGCTTCACTACCGGTGCCGCTCTCATGCGTAAATGACAGAAAGAACAAAGAACTGTTGAGCTCATAAGACGCTTGCCGCTAGCTCTGGCTTACAAAACCTGATGCTGATGGAAATCAGCACAAGCTAAGGGTGTTTTTACACTAGAGCTTTCTGTGCAAACCTGAGTCTGCTTGAAAATGGAATTCTGAACTTCTGGGTTATGATACAGATGGCTATTTTATCATAGTTAATGGATACTGATAATGTATTTTTGCTATAATGAGCTAATATTTTGTAATTGAAAATTAAAAATCTGTCATCATGCACTCCCATTTCATTCCAAAACCGTATGACTCTCTTTATTCCGTAGAACATAAAAGACATTTTTCAAAATATCACAAATAAATAAATGTATAAAGGTTTGGAAAAGCATGAGGGTGAGAAAACTACATAATTGTCATGTTTGGGTGAAATATTTATTTAATACAGTTTGTGTTGCCCCAGTAATTTATGACCTGTCTAAAGAGTGTGGCGAAGAGTGTGACGAAGAGTCTGACTCATCGCTTTCATATGTCAGGGGTGCTCTTTAAGCTCTACCAATCCAAGACACTGGTCTTGGTATTGACTGTCTTGCTGTACAAATGTAACACCACTGAGGCGCTGACATATGAAGGTCATGAGTCACATTATTTACGTTTCAAGCCTCTAGCTGACTTGGTGCAGTAGTTGGAATGAAGGGTAGGTTTGGGGGATTACTCACTCACCTGAGGCAGGGTCAGAGTCAAGAGGCAGAGGCTGTGGATAATTATGGTGATTGGTGCTATTCGGTTTATATGGTAAACTTACTAGTCTAAAATGTATACATTCAAAACAATCTAATTAAAATAAAAAAATATATAAATACAAAGTTAAAATTAGCAACTGTTTGAATTTATAATATTTAACAGCTATGATATACAATATCATCTTGTATAAACACTTCCAAATGCCTAGCTTATGTATTGATAATTGTTAAAAATCAAATATTATGTGCTTTTAAAGTTTATCAAAAGATTTGTCACAGAACAGCCAACCGAGACTGAGCAGCTCCGAGGCAGGTATTTCAAATTGATTTTGCAACAGTGATAAACTGTGTGAAGAAAATGGCAAACTGTACAGATAACACAGAAGAGTTTATAGACTCTGTGATCACAATTTCTGCCTGTCCAAAGGTAACAAGAACTTATTGTTTCACAGACATAACTCAGAAAACAAACTGAATATACAGTTCTGATGATTGCTAGTTTACTAGTTACCAAATGCCTCAAACAGAAATCTGAATACTATGCAAAGATTTGATGGCACCAGAGTAAGCTTTCATTCTAATAGATGCCTACTTTGGATTTAAATACTACTTTGTTTTTTTAAGCAGACTGATAAAATATAACCCTATTTGTACAGGAAGTTTTATAAAGTCAGACTGCTGATTTTAGTCGGCTCTTGTCATTTTTTGTGCGTTACATGCATCCGATGGCCAATGGTCTGGGACTACCAGCAAATCTGCATGTACTGAAGATGTGTCTTTTGACCAGAATCTAATTAGTGACTAAGCACAAGAAGCAAGCAAAAAATTGCAGGGTTCAAGGCCCTGACCTTAACCAGAATATACTTAAGACGAAATGCTGGTGAAGTGGGGAGAAGTGCAACACACACACAGCTCACAGTGTCGACTGCAGAAAACTTCAGCAAAGTTCAGGTTACATTAGCACTAACCCTCACATCTTTACATGCTGTCTTCACAATCTTTTAAAATGAAAAAGACTTTGAACTCTTGACCCTTATAACTACAGTATTAGGAGTCAAAGTCCCATTGATAGCATGACCTCCTAGCCTCTACCAGGGTCCCGAAAGGAAGAAAGGTCCATTTTAGTTTCACCTGCTCTAAAATATTAACCAAAGCCCCCCCCAAAAAAACTTTTAATAGACATGAAACTGAAGCCGGCCACATTGTTGTTGCACCCAATCTATTCTGCTCTCTCTCCCATCCGTTCCTCTTCCTCTGATTTCTCTTTTTTCTCATGAATAATGAAGGGAAAATATCCAGCTAGTCCCTGCAGAAGAACACTGGGCTCTCCGGTGTTGATCAAATACGCCCTGCTAAATAATTGAAGGGAGACTTTGTCATGCAAATGAAGGGCCTCAGGACTGGAGAGTGGCGTGGTTGGGCCGGATGCTAATATCTTACGTTTGTTTGTTTCTAAACAGGTTTTTTTAAATCTAGTTTTAGATGCCTTTTGTGCTGAACACAATGAAAAATAAAACCCTGGGGAACATATATGATCGCACTTGTTCGTTTTGTTGGAATGGGCAACCTTGAGCTCATAGGGTGCATTTTATCAAAAATAAAGAGGCTTGGCCTTTAACCACAATACTCAAGAGGAACTCCGTTCAACTTGAGGACATCCATCAAACACAACTAGATGTAGTTTGTGACACTTGGAAGAACTCTAAGTAAAGTTGAGGACGCTCCGGTGTTAGGCGGGGCAGCTGCTCATCAGAGAGTGAGAGAACATGAGCTAACACAAGTAGGGCAATTATACCCGCAGATAAAAGCTCATTACACAATCAATGAGCTGCTTTGTTTCTGGGGCCTATTATACCCTGTTATCCTCAACTGGAAGCTCTCACTTCCCCCATCCTTTTATTCACTCCATTCTTTTTTTGTTTTTTTTCTCCTTTGTCCTTGGCGATTTTGGATGAATGATAAATAGCTTAAATGAAATAGGAAGCAACAACACTGTACCCGGCAGAACAAAAGACTTCCACAGATATGCATGTGCTGATAGATCAAATCAAACTGGCTCTTAGGAAAGGAAAAACATGGGAAATCAGTGATTGAACATCATTCTCTCTGGCGCACACAAACAAACACTCAAACTCAGTCTATGAAGAAGAGGCACGGGAATGGTGTTATTTAAATTGACATCATGTCGTTTCATTGTGTATGTATTTACACTAAATTACATGGGTCGGAATGTGCACTGCAATTTTCCATTCAACCAAAGGGGGCAATAACCACAAGCAGAAAGGGGTCAATTCAGAGATGCGTGACAGTGGCATTTTCCAAAATGACTAGAGTAGGGTGTGTATGGAAATGTCCTTGAAATGCACCAATACAGAGATCTGTATGTGGCTTCCTTCCTGGAATGATGCTCCAATTACAAAGAGTTACAGTAAATAACCTGGACAAAAATACACTCACACAAATCCTCAAAAACTAAGGCAATTCTACACACTCATTTTATGAGAGAGAATATTTATCTTCTGATACTGATATAACAGGAAAACAAAATTCTAAATCACATTATACAACAAAGATCCAGCATTAACATATATACTTAAAAACACATACAGTACATGCCTATAACACAACCACTCCAAACTCCCCATTTCTTATTTTATTGTTGTCTTCTAATTCTTTATGATCTATTATAGAAAACATAATTGGCGCTCATTATGTAAAGGGTGGAAGCTTTTTATCAATATATAATGCCATAACTTCATTAGCAGCACATATGTACTTGGTGTTATGTCAATGAAAAATAAAATGAAGAAGAAAATGTGATGAATATTTTGTATTTTAACATTTATTTTATTATTTCTGTAAGAGTTGGCATTACAAACAAAACAAAACTTAACATAACTTAACTAAATTTCAAAACTAAACAACAAGACAATTTTATACCCTTATTAAACTTTGTATTGTATCAAACTAAAAGTGGAAGATGTGACATTTGCCAAGCATGTTAAACCATACACAGAACTGATGCTCTGCATTTAACCCATCAAAGTGCACACACACAGCAGTGAGTAGGGAACACACACCCAGAGCAGTGGGCAGCTATTTTTTCCAGCAACCGGGGAGCAATTGGGGGTTCATTGCCTTGCTCAAGGACTCTTGACATGGGTATTGAGGGTGGAAGAGAGTGCTGTTCATTCACCCCCCTTATAAACCGGCACTGAGACTCAAACCTGCGACCTTCAGGTTACAAGTCCAACTCTCTAACCATTAGGCCACAGCTGCCCCCAAAATGTTATGCACAGAACATTGTTCACAAACTACTTAACCCTGACTGAGGAATACACAGCCAATCATGCAAAAACCATCACCTTTGGGAATTCATTTCCCTTTCAGAGCTTTTATTTTGTCTCTTTCTCTCTGACTTTCTCTAACTTCTCCCCACTTGCCTTTAATTTCTGTTTACTACTCCCTTTTTTTCTATACCTCCTGACCCCTCTTACCATTTCACAGCATCTATGTTGATAATATTCTTCATCCTTTCCCACTGTCTCGTTCTCTGCCCTGTGGTGGCAGTGTGTGCAGCTCCGTGGGGATCCTTTCTCTAAGAGGTATCCATTAGTTACACTCCTCTCAGAACCTGTGGGCTTTATGGGTCACGGGTTCTGTTTCCCTCTGAGTGACAGCATGCCTGGAGAGCAAGCCGCAAGTGTGGCGCCATCACACCACTCAACTAGAAACCTCCACACACAAATAAACAAACATCAAAAGGAGCCTCCAATACAGACAGAGGGATTCCAGATATTAGGGAAATATTATACGGAAGCATCTTTGCTGCTTATCCATTAACATTTAGTCATTCAGCAGACACTTTTATCCTTACAGATGAGGGCATTAGAAGCAATTAATACTAACAAAAAACAACAATGTGTAAGTGCAAAAGTCTCGGATAGCCTAATGCAGTACACATAGCAAGGTATTGTATATATATATATATATATATATATATATATATATATATATATATATATATATATATATATATATATATATATATATATATATATATAAGGGAACAGTTAATGAAAAAGTCAGTGAAAGTAATTTTGTGCCTCTTTGAGATGGCATGATAATGCATCGTTCACTTGCAGAATGCAAGCTTCTAGAGAGCACATAACTCTGAAGTAATTAATTTAGGTAAAGGGGTACAGAGCCAGTGGTGGTTTTGTAGGCAAATATTAATGCCTTGAATTTTATGCGAACAGCTACTGGTAGCCAGTGCAAGTTGATGAACAAAGGTGTGAAGTGAAATATTTTCGGCTCATCAAAGATTAATCTTGCAATGACATTTTGGATTAATTGGAGAGGTTTGATAGAAGTGGCTGGAAGACCTGCAATGTGGACAGAGAAATTCAGCTGATCATCAATGACAACTACAAGGTTTCTAGCTGTTTTTGAAAGCGTTATGGTTAATCAGCCTTTTGATAAATGTTGATAAAGTGATATGTTTGTTGAAACTACAAGCAGTTCTGTCTTAGCCAGGTTGATTTGAAGGTGATGGTCAGTCATCCAACAAGAAATGACTGTTAGACATGCTGAGATGTGAGCAGCTATCGTCAGATCATCAGGATGGTATGAGAGGTAGAGTATCATCATTATAGCAGTGATATGAAAAGCCATGTATCTGAATGACAGAACCTAGTGATGCAGTTCCTGAGATGCCACTTTCCAATAGGGTTGATGGGAGAATCTGGTAGTTCACCGTATGAAAAGCAGCGGACAGATCCAGCAAGATAAGTATAGAAGATGTGGAAGCCGCTCTTGCCAGTCTTAGGGCTTTAACAACTGAGAGCAAGGCAGTCTTGGTCAAATGTCCACTTCTGAAGCCAGATTGGTTGGTGTCCAGGAGGTTTTTTTTCTGTATGAGAAAGGAGGAGACTTGAACACTTTGAACATTTTGCAATGAAAGGTAGAAGGGAAACCGGTCTGTAGTTCTCTACAGGAGTTGGATTAAAGAGGGTTTCTTAAGAAGTGGGGCTATACAAGCCTGTTTAAATGTTGAGGGAAAAACACCAGTGTGAAGGGATGTGTTGATGATGTCAGTGAGTGCAGGTACAATGGTAGGAGAAATGGCTTGAATGAGATGAGATGGAATAGGATCAAGCGGACAAGTAGTAGAATGATTATGATTATGATGCTTATCCGAGGTAAAACACTTATCACTGCAGTAAGTGATGCTGGCTTGATGATACATGTTCTTTTATTGGGCTCAAGCTTTAAAAAGTCTTGAGTGGGGTATTACTAATGTATTTTATGCCAAAGAATAAAATGTGCAAACATCTTGTGCTTCTTTTAACCACAGACATTAACAAAAACCCACTGACTTTGGGACAGTAAAACAAAAGTTAAAAATGCTAAATTCCAAGGTCTTAGCAGCACTCTATTGGGCAATAAAGTTTTTATTTTCTTTTAAGTTAGCATCAAAGTTATTTCAGAGTTGGAGAAAGTCATTATTTTAATTTATAATATATATTTGTATGGGTGTTTTGCCTTTAAACAGACAGAACCACATAGAAATGCTAAGAAGTTAGTGTAGATGGATTCAAAATACAGTTGCCCACACATAAGTACCACAAAGCGATGTGGGGGAGCATATGCATTACCCAGCAGGTCACATCTATGACAAAACAAAAAAAAATTTTATTCTCTTCAGAATAATGTGCACTGATGAATAGAGCTTGACAAGACCAGGGACATTTATTATTGTTAGCAAAGGGGTCGATTTTGATTTCATGTTGTCAAAATAATGAAGGACTGTTTGAATAAACCAGAGACAGGTTTATTCAAATGGTGAGCAAATGTTAGCACCCCCCCTTCCAAATTCTTCACACATTAGTAGGCCTCTATTTGTCATTCCATATGTGTAGACTGACCCATGGATCAAACTAACCGTGACATAAACAGAGCCAAGGATTTTGTCTGTGATCTCACGTCAACCCAGAGACCTCACAGTCCATTACCTATAGAAACAGCGATCAAAACCTCTCCGCTGCTTGTGTATGTGCATTCAAAGAGCCAGTTCCCAAAGGCAGTGAAAGCTGTGGCACTGAAGATTGGCTAGAGTAGGCTCTTTAATGTCTTTAATGTGTGCAATACTAACAAGGCTGGCTCGCAGCTATAAAAAGCAAGCGTCTCCATTGCTTCGCCGACAACCCAGCAGCAACAGGGGTCAGACAACCCACACTTCCTCTAATTGGGTTGATGGAGAGTGAGAACTGCCACAGGGCGCAGGCTGTAACTAAAATACAGGCCACAGAGTGGATGAGAGATCGACACAGTTTACTGTATGTTAATGCATGCTTTTTTTTTTTTTTTTGCTCATGCTCTCTTCCTCCGAATAATTTTTTTAACTGAAAACATTTATAATTCATAGAACATTAAAACACGTCTACAAGTATGCCATTTATGGAGAGTTTGTCAATATCTCTCCTCAACCCTGGAAAACTGATGTTAAGCAGCCTTTTGATGCTGTTTAATTAAAAAAGCTGATTTGGATAATTTTGCCTCGTCAGTCAACTCCTGTTTTAAACAGGCTGTGACTCTTGGGGCTTTGTGCAAATTATCATACAGAGTTTTAACCTGCAGTAAAAGGCCACATAACTGATGCTTGTTTTACAGAGCGCTGAACTTCACTCGTGGAATAACTGATATGATATTCACGCTTGACTGGAGCTTTGAGTCACTAACAGGTCTAAGTTTGCCTTAGCTTATTTTCAACCCAAAAGATGTTGCCGGTAACCTTCAGCCAATGGCGGAATACCTGACAAGTCCCAAATCTGACAGCCTGTCCATGTGTCACTTAATGCTTTGCAAAAAAAACAAGAAGCTGCCACATGACTAAAGGAGGTAGATATTCTCCATCAGTGCTGCTCCACTAGTCATGCTTGTATTTACAATCTACAGTCCATTTCCTGACCCAGTGTACTTGACTGCACTCACAGAAGAGTCGAACTATAGGGAATGAAAGAACTCTTGTGAGTCACAGTCAAGACCAGTGTTGGGAAAGTTCACTTTCTACATGAACTAGTTCAAAGTTCAATTCACAAATTTTAAAATGAACTAGTTCAGTTCATAGTTCAAACTACAAAATTTTGAACTAAAGTTGACACTTCAAAAAATGAACTACTTCATAGTTCTTTTTTTCCATACGTTGCTGCGAGCTATTATTTTTCAAAATTATTGCCACAGCCCATATAGAATCACAGACAGCAATTATTTTATCAGTTTTAACAATGAAGCTATGCGTCAGATTTCATCTTCATATCCAATTTTGAATCCTTATCCAACCAGGGTTTACATTAGCATTGAGGAGACAGCATTTCCCCATTGTTGCTTTAATGCTTTGTCTCCCATTCTCACCGACCTTGTCATAAACATCATAAAATTCTTTTAAATATCATACGCCTTCTTGCTACATGCTGCTGTCGTTTGCTGTTTTTTTTTGATGACGCGTCACGCATGCGGCGGACGGCGGTGCGACACTGGTGGCTGGTGTTGCCAGATTGGGTGTTTTTCCGCTACATATTAAGACCCATTTACGGTGTGTTTTAGCCGGGTTTTCGCCTGGAAGGCTCTATAGAAATCTGGCACCCTATTGAACGAAGTTAACATGAGAGAGCGTGCCGTTCACAGACACCAGAATGAATGAGTTCACAGTAACGTTCATCAGGCAGTAAAGCAGCACGTTCAGTTCACGTTCGCCCAAAATATGAACGAGTTCATGAACTATCGTTCAATGAACGCGTTCAGGCACAACACTGGTCAAGACACAGACACACACTCTCTCTCTCACATTCGTACCTCAGGATGTGGCAGAGAAAAAGCAGCCTAAGAGCTTTTTCTAAAACATTTCCCCGCCATAACCAACAAGAGAACAGTCAGGAGTAAAAAAAAAATAATAATAAAAAAAAATAAAACACAGCAAGCCTCTTTATAAACACTTCTATTAGATCACCAAGCTTTCAAAGCTTCTCCCCAAATACAGCATGACAGCTGCAGGGGTTTTTCATCTTAGCGGGAGAAGAAGGGGATGAGCGGTCCAAAACAAGATGATCAGGGAAAAGGAAAGTGCAGAGAGAAAGTGTAGGGGGAAATCAGAAATATTGTCTATTGTATCAACTTCTATTTTCCCACCTAAACAATGGGCATTTCTACCTAGACAGCCAGGTGAGGTGTCAGTACAACTCACAAATTACCTTCTGCTACCTAGAAAGAGGCTATGAGTAATTTTCAGGCTCTGAAAACAACAGACTGAGAGATAAAATCTCACATCAGACAGGAACAATTGAATATAAAATGGAGAGCAATGGGGGAAAAGAAAGTTGTAAATACTGTATGTTTTACATGAAAACTAGGTTTTTTTTTTACATATTACTTAATATGTTTCTTTGTAATTAATTGTGAATTTTATTAGCAATTTCTGAATAAAAAAATGTTTTCATTAACAAATTTTTGTATAAACACACCACAGTTCAAAATTTGTGGTCGGCAAAATTGTTTGATGTTTTTGAAGTCTCTTATGCTGACCAATGATGCATTTATTTGATTTAAAAAATCTATTTCTTTCCCCAAGTGTCACACGATTCATCATCAAAAATGATTCCATTATGCCAATTTGTTCCTCAAGAAACATGTATTATTATTATTATTATTATTATTATTATTATTATTATTATTATTATTATTATTATTATTATTATTATTGTTGTTGTTGTTGAAAACTACAACACTTTTTCAGGATGAACAGAAAGTTTAAAATAATGGCATTTATTAATATATATATATATATATATATATATATATATATATATATATATATATATATATATATATATATATATATATATATATATATATATATATATATATATATATATATTTAAATAGCTGTCAATTCTGCAGGCCCTCTCCATACTCACTGCAGGTAAATTAATAAAGCTCCTCACTCTTCCTTATGTTTGAGGAGGAACACCATTAAGACCAATCTATTAAAATGGCAAATTAAACAAGGTGTGAAATAACATGAGTCTACTGGAACTTGCTGATTGCTATGACAACCCATGTTCATTTCTGCTTCTTTGAAGATAATCCAATCACGAAATTGGCCCTCAAAGCACCTACAGGCACCTTGAAGGAAATGAATGGATATATACAGCTGCTTACCTTAAACAATACAAACTGGGGCATGGGAAATCAGAATAATTCGCAAGCATTTTTTTTTACCTCTTAAAGGGATAGTTTACCTAAAAATGTTAGTTCTGTCATCATCAGTTCTCACCTTCACATCATTCCAGACCTGTATGACATTTAATCTTCTGCAAAATATAAAAGAAGATATATTGATATTATTTTTCTTATCTTTTCCAAAGTCAATAGTCACCAAAACTGTTTGATTACTAAAATTCTTCAAAAGATCTTCATTCGTGTTCTGCAGAAGAAAGTAAGTCATACATGTTAGACGAAAATAGAGTAAGTAAATTAAGACTTTTTTTTAATATTTGTGTCCAAATAACTTTCTCAAATCTTCAGTTCAGCCCACAATTTGTAGTTTTGATGTCATACTATACATAATTTAAAACATCATACTAGACTATTGGTTTATTAAAGCACATTCCTACGCTTATTGTGCATTAGTACACATTATTCCAAAGAAATGCAATGTTTGCCTTCACAATCTGTGATCAAAGTGAAATATACATCACAGATTTTTTTTCTCCCCCTTTTTCTACATTTCTCTCATAGAGCACCAGTACACAGATGATTCTCTAATAAACTAATAAAGTTTTATCAGTGAAATAAAAATGATCCCAAAAGGCTGTGTAATCGTGGTGGAACATGTATTTTTAAATATGTATCATCAAGTTAAACTTTTTTTCAAGTCAAACTTGTAAGCCTACACTAATTGTGGCATTACATCTCATGACTACGGATGCAACGATACCATTTCTTCAGAACCGATCTGATCCGATATCGAAAATTCTAAAAATCTGCCGATACCGATCCAATCCGATACTAGCGCAGTTTTTTAATTTATTATTAATGTAGAATTTCTATACTTATCTGTGTTGACCTGATCATCACTCTTTTGTGTTAATCACAATCTACTACATATACACAACTTCATTTTAATGAAACATAACAAATGAAAAATATTTAATAATCATTGTCTATGACAAAAATACTATTATAAACTAGGTTTGTGGATAATTCAGCAGCAAAAGATACTCTAGATTCTAGAAAAATCACAGGTGCACAATAATTTTAGAAAATCTGTGAAAAAGTGAATAAGTCTAAAATCTGTTACACATTGCTCTTTGTATTGATGTAAAATACATTCATGAAAAAACAAGTATATACATTTATATAGAAATCTAAAAGACATTTCTTTCATATGTATAGCACAGTAATAAAGGCAGCAACATGTGATAGATAGGACAGAACAAGAAAGACTATTAAAAATATTTGATTGCGCAGAAGAGTATTATAATATTAAAGGCGCCAATACAGAGCGGCACAGAGCACTTATGCGCATCCCGTCCGCAGAATGATAAGCATGATACAACACGGAGTCGCAGTGTGCAAGCTGCGCAGCCCTCCGTGTCCACAAAGAAAAATTAGTACAACACACAAGCTGCTCGGCACTTGTTCATCTTCAGTTCTCTCTTCACAGCAGTTCAGTCAGTGTACTGTTTGAGTAAATTAATTACTCCCGTATATTGGTTTATTTTGACTCAGAGGGAGTGTCAGCCACATTAAAAAAAGTAAATATCTTAAATATTTTGTGGACTAATGCTTACTAGAGACGCAAACTGGTTCAAACGATTCAGTGCGATTTGGTGAACTTGTTCAACCGGTTCACTTAGAAGAACCGGTTAAATCGAATGATTCTTTCACAAACCGGACATCACTACAAAGGGAAGATATATTGATAAGTAGTGTATTAAATCTGTGCGTTAGTTTAATGTGCATTTTCTATGAACAGTTTTAAACCTCAGTTACTGTGCACTCTTGAAGATAGTTTAATCGTTTTGACTGTAGGCTAAACAATAACACAGAATAGTATACGCACAATATCGGATTTGGATCGGTCTCGTCTGACCGATACTCGATCCGCAGAAAATGCCAGTATCGGAGCTGTTACAGATCCAGAGTATCGGATCGATGCATCCCTACTCCTGACATCAGTTAAAGTTGAGAGTGTCATATATCCCAGCATAACATGAGAGTGTACTCAGCTCACTGTGGATGGAGAGAGATGATAAAAAGACTAAAAAGCAGCTCAGAGTGAAGACGCTGGGGACGTGTTAGCAGTGGCAGAATAAAATAAAAAAAACACTCTCCGCTGAATGATAATGTTATAACACCAGCCTAGATAAAACCCAGACCAGAAGTAAATAAAGCAGCCCTGCACCTGCAATCCACAGTCCTAATAGATATTGATGGAGTCAGTCAGTTTAACAGTGAAACGATTAGACCGCTCCCCTCACCAGCTCTCACCCCTCGACTTCAGACAATTACAGAAGCACTAGGATGGTGTAGCCCTTAGCAGAGTCTACATCACAGAGCCCATCTCTCTCAGGGCCCCAGAGCAACTACACCTCTTGCTGAGGCTCAAACAGACAGATCGGAGCTCATTATACCTACAGCAGGGAATAGCGCCCCTGCCTGAGGGACTTCATCTTGCCTATGCAATAGATTAGGGGTCGGTTGCAAGCTAGGAACCTACAGCATGCTTGTGTTCTTGCAATAGTGTGAGCGAAAGGACGTTTGTGTGCCATGGCTGTATTAATGTATGAGCCATGAACTCAACATGACACTGAAAGAAAAAAGAGAAAGAGAATAGAAAAGGAGTTTTGTGAATGAGAAGGCATGAGAAGCTGGGTCACGGAAGCTAGGTCATATGGAATCTTGCGCTCTTGCGCAAAATATCATATTTTATGTTTAATAAAAGAAAGAAACTTGCACAGGTTTGGAACTACTTAAGGGCAAGTAAATTATGACAATTAAAATTTGTATGTGAACTATCCATTTAAACACTTTACAGTGGTATGACCAACTGATAGTTTGTTGCTGATCCTAGATCAGCTTTCATCAGCTTTTGACGAGCTTGGATCACTTAAAAATCCAGCTCAAAATCAGCTACAATGTTCCAAAATACAGCTACCAATTTAAGATGGATTGTACAGCAAGGCCTGGCTATTTATTGTGTGGATAAAAAAACATTCTATGCACACAAACACAGTGTTCAGTGTGTCCTGAGGAAATCACCCCTCCCCATTGCATCGTATCCCAGTGGTCTGACTGCTTTTCTCTCTGATGTTTATACTCTGGTGACCCAAAAAACCCAGAGAGAGCCTGACCTCAGTCAGCACATCTAATCCTGTGGGATAAACAAAAAACACCCTGCTTTATTCATAAGCAGCACACTTACACACCACCCAAGTTCTTCATAATTGATGACACCACTCGCAACGCTGCCAACCTCCCCTGTAATGAGACTATATGTCATATCCACCTCGTTCTCTCAAAGTCAGAACAATACCACACATATTCCATCTTGCCTGCTTCTACACCAGCAAACATAGCCCCAATTTAACTTGTTTTTGCCTTTTAAAACAACCATTTCCATTCATCTGATAGACAACAACTTCAACCTGAAGACAGTCATCACCTTCTGAGGCAATCATAGTGCATTTTGCTGAACACTTGAGAGCATAATGAGCAGAGATACATGGAGACACCTTTACGTATTCATAGTAAGTAAAGATACTCTTAGATTTAAAAGCTAAGCGCTGTTGTCAGGTGTCTCGTCCCTGACTGAGGACCTCCTGTGCTGTTGTAACAATATGGACACACACCTAACGACCTTGTTAATGCAAGGAAAGGCATCGGTAACAACCCTCAAACACTCCAGAGAGCCACTGACCTTCACAGAAGCCCTTCCATATTCATACAGCTACAGGTTCTGACTCATGCCTTGCACATACACAATCACGCACAACCACCTGATGTGGATCTTATGTCGGATGTGTGTATACATGATTCATTCATTGATTAGTTGCTTGGTCAAATGCGCGGCATTTCTACAGGCCTGTTTTCATTCTACACATGTCAATTTAGAAGCACTCGCAGCTGGAAGGGCTCGCAACATTTGCGTAAACACATAAGAGAAACAAAATATATGCTATCTGTAATGTTTAAATGAAGTAGACCACCTGGTGAAGACTTTTCCTGTGTCTTTGAATATTTGAAAATGATCCAACCTCTGCTCTGAAATGCCTTAAAGAATTATGGGTCAATAAAAAATAAATTCATGTACTTTCATAACATTTTCAAGAGAAGATTTATTGTAACAACTTAAAAATCAAAGACTTTATACATGAGTGCACACACTGTAATTAAGAAAATAACATTACATATTTTATATAACAACAACAATAATAATAATTCTTAGTAAACACAGCAATTACTAATTCATAAATATTAAGTTTTTAATAAATATTAATGTTTATAAATATTATTTACATCAGTTTTCTTTTTTTCTTTTTTTACAGTAACCCAACATAAAGCACACTAAAGTAGAAGATATATAACCAGAGATGGCCTTGTTTTTAAATTCAGCCCAATATACCTGTAGCTAATGAGGCTTTATCTTCATGGTGTGCGGTTTGATTGACATATTCCCCATCTTTAAAGGTTCTTCTATTTATAAGTCTTCCCATGGATAAGGGAGTGCAGTTAATTTGAAAGACTTCATTTGAGGCTTATTCAGGGAATCAGTTCAACACCATCCACTAAATCATCATTTTAATCAGCAAGAACCCTTTCCAGCACACCCCGGATGGCACACCCAGCAGAGAGCGAGTTTCTCCAAGAGTGGAACAAACAGCACACATGGACCTGACGAGATCCTGGCAGTTGGAAGATTGGATCCTTAACCCTTTGGGAAGCAGGAGTGCCATTGGTATGCAGAGAAATGAGGAGAACGGGAAAATGAGACGGCTTAACAAAGCACCACTATGCAGTCAGAATGAGGTTTATTTGACAGGCCACAGTGCTGTCACGAATTCAGAGGCTTCTGAGCAAAGACCCACGGGATGTTTCCCTGCTTGCTATGGGTGACGTGAAATCACAGGGGTCCCTGTTCAATAGGTTTATTCAGTCCAAACAGCACACCCACATGCGCAAACATGCCAAACACGTTACCGCTGATGCCAAACACGTTACCGCTGATGCATGCTAGCTAGCTTTTCTCACCTCCTGCATGTCAAATGCACAGTGGGCGGAGATAAGCAGATTCAGCAGCGGCCGACGTGAAATATTCCCAAAACACATATCGTCCTGTCAAAGCTGATGACATCCCACTGCTCTTTAATAGTGCGCTGTCTACGCCACGGGACTAATAAACATGTACAGAAACAAAGGCCATTCATCTAGACAGAAACCTTCTGATCCAATTTAAGGAAAAGCAACAGTAAAAGTGAGAGCATACTTTGCTCTAGTGTTAATTTCGTCACCTATTTTTAATTTAGTCTTAGTCTTAGTCTTGTGCCAAATGTCCTTGTTAGTTTTAGTCATATTTAGTCATTCACATATCTTTTTTTGTCAGTCAAGTTTTAGTCGACTAAAAGTCTTGTCATTTTAGTCTAGTTTTAGTCAAAAGAAAACTCAAGCTATCTTAGTCGACTAAAAGTCTTTTAATTTTAGTCTAGTTTTAGTCAAAATTTTTTAGTGTTTTTTTAAAATAACACATTATTACTGATAAACATTTCAGTAAAAAAAGTGTTTCACATATCTCAAACATTGGTTAAATGTCATAATTACCTGACAAAATACACTTGTTGAATGATTTTTGTTGGATGCAAATGTTAAATGTGTCTGGTTTTCAAATTCTGATTTCGGAGACACATTCACAAATGATTAACCTGATCACAATTTTTTTTTTTTTATTGATACTGCTTTTAATCGTAATGCAAAGACCGGTCATTGGGACATAAGCTGTCATATACAATAAAAAGAGCCTGCGCAGCAACAGGAAATATAATTTAACACAAAAAGCCTGCCTAGACGGTGGACTTGCGCTCAGGAATTTTTTTTTATTTTGTATTTTTTGAGCGGCGTGGGGACAAATTCTTTTTACGCACACACTATTTTATTTCTTAACCTTAAAAAAAAGGTTGTTGACGAACATATTCCGTCTCGTCTCGTCTGACGAAATTAACACTACTTTGCTCAAATGTAACACCCTCGACTTAAGCGAGTACGATGCTGTTCACTGTGGCCTCTGTTTGAAAATTAAATTGCAGCTCATCTGGGGAATGAATAAACAGACAAATTCGGAGGTTTTAAGTCTATTCAGTGATTTGCTTTTAATAAAAGGCTTTGCAGTGTGTAGACATTTTAATCCTACATTCACTTCAATTACATACAGTAGTCCACTATGATAGGGACTGTTAAAGAATTCATACCACACATTCACAAACAATAAAAGAGATGAATTCCTCGAAGTGAGCTATAAAAAAGCTATATTTTATTTTATAAAAAAAATCTAAAAATATACTTACAAAATTCAGTCCTCACCAGTGAATAACACATCTTCCATTTTCTGAAACCAACACCTTTCTGTTTCACAACTCTTGTTTTCTGTCTCTTTCAGTTCATCTTGTTTTTGTTTTGTTTTTTTACCTGAAAAGCATCAAGTAAATGTATGTCCATTTCTCATGGACTCTGATTGCCAGACAGTCAAGCTTAATGTATGCGTTTGAAAAGATGTAACAAGACTATGCCTACAAGCGTAAATAGATAGTTTTTGTTTCTTGGTGAAACAGCGGCCATCTTTTAATTTAGTAAGTTTGTCAATTGCTTTCATCTCCTCTTTTGGTTCAGTTCTGGCTGTGTGTTGGGCAGGTGATCGAATACAAATTCCTTTAAGGGATATTGTTTAGATCCCACCATTAGCAAACAAGCTGCTTAATTGTCTTTAATCTATTAACAGAAGAGGTTGAATGTGAAATCAATCATTTAAATCTAAAAAACAATTACATATACCACAAAAAAACAACAACAACAATAATCATATTAATCTTGAATATATAGTTTTAGAATAACTATTGTTATTATTATTATTATTATTAAGCCTTTATTTTTCTTAGAAATGAACTAAACAGATGTCTTATTTCTAAGCACCTACAGTGCAATCCAGTTTAGCCAGATATATGTGCTGAATAAATGCTGCATCATAATTATTTAAGTAAACATGCCTCCTTTCGATGCAAATTAGACTTAAAGTGTTAGTTCACCCGAGAATGAAAATTTGGCCATGTTCTACTCACCCTCTATGTATCCTTTGTGTATGTGACTTTCTTCTTTCAGAATAATCCAATTGAAGTTATATTAAAAATTGTCCTTGTGGGTGTTTGTTGTCAACAGTTCAGAAGACGTGAAATAAATTGCGCTCATCTGTAATAAAACATCCCTCACACTGCTTAGGGGGGTAAATAAAGGCCCTGTAGTGAATCCATGCATTTTTTTAAAGAGAAATATCCAGATTTCAAATGTAATAAACACTTTTTTTTCTTAACATCTGCTGACTGTGAAACGCGGAAGACGTATGCGTCGCACACACGCCTCTGGGAAATGTAGGAGCAAACGGACACAAAGTTTCCCTACTTTAGCAAAGGAAAACCAGTCTCCTCTTGGCTTATTTCGAAATCATCCAACGTTTTTCTTTACAAATCCTCGTTTTGTCATAATTTGTGACCAGCAGTTTTGTTCTCTCCCCACGCTTGTCACTAACCACACAGCGCTGACAAACTATGACATCCACCTGCACGTCTTCCGGTTCCCCACAGGCAGCTTAAGTGTGAAAAAAAGTGTTTATTTTGTTTGAAATCTAGATATTTATCTTTCAAAAACGCATGGATTCGCTACAGGGGGCCTTTATCCACTGTGTAAGGGATATTTTTATACGTTTTATTACAGATGCGCGCACTGTATTTCACGTCTTCTGAACTGTTGACAACAAACACCCGCTTACCCCCATTTAAAGATTTGGAAGAGCAACAATTTTTTATATAACTCCGATTGGATTATTCTGAATAAAGTATCACATACTGTACATCTTCGAGGGTGAGTAGAACCACTTCTTATTCTGTCCTCTTCCAATTTAAACCCTCACAAACACGTTCAATAGTAGCTTATATTTACAACACACATCTCATGTGCACTTTGACAGAATCTCAGCATTTAGGTACAAGCTTGAAAGATCTTGCTTTAGTGTTTAATGATCCCCAAGATCTATAAACAAGCTTTAAACTATTGACAGTTTTAAATTTGTACTGCATTAAGTCTAAGCACTGCGGTTCAGTCTTCCATCAATTATACAATATTATTCTTTACAGAGTCCGTCTCATTCAAACAACTTACTGCAACTCTAAGACAACTTTTATTTAAACACAGATACTAAAGCTTGAGTCAACTACGGTTATCTGAAGGAGACCTTGAGAGACTCTGCACACATCTATAGCATTGAAATCGGTCTATGTGCAGCATCATGCGAATGGACTGTAATTACACATTCTAAACTGTAAGATAAACTGTAACCTTGCAAAGTGACTGCAGCACTGAAAGGTAATTCATAATTTTAAGACACACCTGTACAGGCTAAATTATCCCATGTGCTGATCCGAACGAAGATTAATTACCATGCCAGGAAACTTTCAATCAACTGTCCCAGCCATCAAGGGCATCATGTCATTCACACAGTTAACAGGCACCTGTTATCCTCCTTGCTCACAGTTCCTGTTTTTTTACTTATACAGATGGGCTTTGAAATGTTATCTCTGAGATTAGTTTGGACAAACTTAAAGACATCAGGAAGTGTGCAAATTGTTTGCAATATTTAAACCTCAATGTTGTGATGCATTTTGAAGGGAAACAGAATATTCAGCTGAAAACAGTGGCAACAGTTTTTTCCCCTCTTATTATATTATATTATATTATATTATATTATATTATATTATATTATATTATATTATATTATATTATATTATATTATATTATATTATATTATATTATATTATATTATATTATATTATTATCAATTGTATTTATTATATTTATAAAATATATTTTATAACTGTGCTAATTAAAAGTAAATAAACTGTTCTTATTAAAATAAATAAATAATAAACTGTGATATTTATATAAATTAGAATTATTTTTTTATCCCATTCCCCCTTTGCCCTGCTGACAAAAAGCAAAAAACTTAAGAATAAATAAATTAATAAGTCAAATCAAATCAATCAAAAATGTAATAAAATAATTTTACAGTTTAAATCAATGTTTTCCATAAATAGAAATTAATATTAATATAAATATGAATTATATATTTACATTTTTTTCCTTCTTTGTCAATGTAATAATTACAAAAAGCCGAAAAACTATAAACAAACAACTAACTAGCTAACTAAATAAATAATCCCTTACATGTAGCAATAAATAAATAAAAATAAACATATTGTAGGGTGCATATCAAACAGACCTCCACGTGGCTTTTATATTCTAATAGGTTCAAATGTATTGGTCCAGAAACCAATGGACACAACCTTCTGTTTGTGTGCATCAGTTTCTGAATATATGGCAGCATGGTCATCTCTGCAGGCTTTCAGTCAGAACACAAGCAGAATTAAATGTAGAGCTTGACTCATACACACAGTTGTCAACCTTCTTTAGGAACAGAGCGAAATAAACTCAAAAACACACACAGGTGTGACTATTTATGCAAGAATCTCGCACTAACACGCTGTTCTTTCACAGCACATTATTCATCCATAAAAACCTAACAATTTTAAAAGCTCCAAAGAGATTTATAGGCTATGCCTTCACAGTGCGTGGCATAAAAATAGTAGTACCTGCGTTTATTTCCAGCTATGCTGTTCAACAGCCTGGAGCTGTCTGACTGACTTCTGCTGTTGTTGAGGCACATTATTGAAATGCTCTTGCCAAGGAAACCAGTTTGTTACAGTGGTAAAGCATCTCCCACGTCTCCTGTGGCACATCTGCACTAATGCAGCCCAGTAGCGGTGCGGTGCGAGACCGGACACGTCTGAGCTGATCGGGTGTGATTGTGGACAGCAGGGTTTCACTCGTCAGCCTGACAGCCGCAGCAGAGCTCACTAAAGCAGATCATACTCACACACAGACTGATGGGCCAGCTGGTCCAATAAGCCTGTAGTGACATATGAGCAAAGGAAAATCAACTTACTTACAACATCTAAAAGAGGAAATAATTAAGGGAGGACAGGAGCCGAATGTCTGTCTTCTTCCCCCGACTGATAAAACAAAAAGACAGAAAAAAACAATCATGCATTTAATGCCACATAGACTAACACAACAAAACTCCCAGAACCCTCAAAAAAATAAAAAATTCTGTGCATCTAAAAGCAATTTAATTTTAGAGGCAATTTAGCTAGTACAATATCGTTTGTGATTTTCCTTTTTTTTATCACTTTAAAAGCTTTAAATAGTGCTTGAATCTCAAAGTATACATGTGGAACAATTGACCAGATTTAACTATGTACATAAACATATCGGTTACTACAGCAAAATAAATTAAACCCAACAAGAACCCAGTTTGAAGCTTATTACATGAAAAAAATTTGCACGTATGCAACAACAAAAAATTTTAATAGACATGGAATATTGATTTTTGATTTTTTTTTTTATTCGATTTGATTTGTTTTTATTTTTGATTATTTTTTTGATTTTTTTGATTTTATGAGTAGAATTTACAGCAAAGTTGCATGAAAGCCATGAAATTATGTTCCTGTGGCTCAGTGGTGGAGCATTGCGTTAGCAGCACAAAAGGTCATGGGTTCAATTCCCAGGGAACACGCATACTGATAAAAAAAATAAAATGTATAGCCTGAATGCACTGTAAGTTGCTTTGGATAAAAGCGTCAGCTAAATGTAAACTAGAACAGAAATATAATATCAATTGCCAACAATCAATTATAGAGTTCCGTAGCCATCAAGCACAAAAAATGTTTTTTTTTTTTTATTATTCATTTATTTTAATTTTTATGCTTCCTGTCAAAAGCCGGTAGATCAGAAAAAAACAGAAGAAAAAAAAAAGATTGCGCATGAGCTATCCATTACAGCTCGAAATATACATAAAGCTTCCATCAGGAGCTATGAAATGTGACAAGTTTGTGTGAACTTCATGGGATTCATATATGTATGTGTGACTGTGGCTGTTTGTTTGTCAGAATCGCTCTGTCCCCAGAATGACACTGGAGTCAGCTCTTTTAATCTGACAAATCCCTGACCAGACTTACCACCCACCGATGTTCACAAAACAAGCTGTACAAGCATGTACAAACCTGCATGTGTGTGTACAAACACGTGCACTTTTCATTTGTGTGTGCTTTACTGTGTCTGAATGGGACTGGAGTGGACGTGTCAAACTTTCACACTTTTATTGAGTTCACCAGCATGACTAAAGGCCGGACTGTGTGTAATTCTATTAAGTAGCAGCTTCTGAGTACACAGAAAAAAGCTTCCTCTCACTGTGGAACCAGACCTAATCTAGCACAGAGAATTATCAGCATGTCACTATAAACCTGACCCTGACCTTACCATGATTAACATTTACAAATAATAAAGAATGTAAACTTCATCTTCATTTGTGCTTATAGTCATACAGGTTTAAAGCAAAATGACAGAATATGACTGATTACATACTGCAACTCTAATAAGTAACAAACCCAAAGGTAGTAATCTAGTAGGTTTTTTTTTTTTTTTTACAGTACTGCACATAGTAACTCTTCCAATTCAATTGCCTAAACATCACATTAGCTCAAATATTATGTGGTTAATTGCCTGCTAGCAATGGAAATTTGCATGTGCATATGTAACTAGCAAAGAGATTATCATTATAGTCTTGCATGTATACTGTTAAGCAACATACAGCATATTTTCAAGGTTTTGCAGCTTATCCTTGACATAACCTCAGGCTCTAATCTCCTACCACAGTGGTAACTCCAAAATTGCAAAATAACAGAAACACCTTATAAATCCCAACATAACAAACCTACAAATCTACAAACCTACAGGATATGAGAAATTTAACACTGAAAAGCAGCTTCAGACCCATTAACGAGCACAGACAAAATTCGTACAAAATTGCATTGCATGTGGCGGTAATGTAAGCATTTGGGGAAATGTGTGAATTTGTCATCTGCTGGTTATTCAAGTAATGTGCTGCATTTGTAATGCAGATCAGCTGTCGCTATAAGGTGATCTCGCAAGAGAGAATTAACACCGGAGAGTCGACCCAAATGTCACAACCAGTGTTAAAACACGATTAACAAAGATGTGTGTTAAGAATTCCTTTTTGATTCAGTGCAGATTAGCAGAGATTCATAATTCATTAACCTTGGGTGACTTACACTATAGATTAATTTTTAATTTCAGTTCAGTGGCACAACGGGAAGGTCAGCTGTGTGATATGTCATTACATCACTTCCTCCAGGAGCCCAGGTCCACGTTGACACTTCATTCTGTAGCTCTTAGTGAACACACTTCAGCGCAGAGTAAAACATGTCACTTACACTTCATTCGGAGTCAAACCAACAGATAAACAATCCAATAGCTTGACAATTTACATCAATATGAGGGCCAACACAGAGAGCTGAACAAGTCTAAAGCCCAAAGGCAGAGAGAGAGGAGAGAGAGTTTTGGCTTGGTGTCATGCAAGTCTGCAAGGTAAAAGCGTGAGGGGCTTCTTAGGGGTAATAGATCAATACGCACAGTGAAGCCAGTCTGGGTCCCTATGGCTGAGATGGATCGTTCTCGCACACACATCGAGAGGTGAGCCCAGGGCAAGCCAGTGGACTCATCCAACCTATTTTATGTGCAATCTATAGGCCAGACGGAATGATCTGCCAACTACGAGACACAAAGTACTTTAAAAAGCACCCTTGTCAGCAAATATCAAAATCGATCAGCATGTAAAAAAATAAAATAAAAATAAAATAAATACATAAATAAAATAGGAACCTCACAGAATTATAAAATTTCTGTACCTGAATACTACTGATTATTTTATCTATGCTTGTAAACGGTCTTTTTCTTTTTTTTCTTTCTTTCTTTCTTTTTACTGATTGTTCACTTGCCTTTAATCATGTTTGAACTTTCTCAGACTACAGTTTCTTTAGAATATGAAGTACTCAAAGTTTATGGAAAGCAAAGTTACAATGATATAAAATTGATATAAATAATTGAAATTGATTTTACACACTTTAGGCATTTTTAACAAGGTATCGCATATCGCATTTTTCTTCAATATTGCACAGCCCTAAACAACACTTTTTACCTAGTCACAGTTACCCATTTCGGTGCATGTCTCTTTAAATGCTAATGAGCTCTACTCACCCCTTCCCTCTCTTCTGTGGAAGAGGAAAGGTGATTTGCAAATAATTGTAAAACTATAAAGTGTGGCACTTTCTTATTCTGGAGGTGCAGCTGGATTGATTCATCCTTTTACACCGCACACTCACACAGTCAAATACTGACCTAATAACTGAAGACTTAAGACAAATTAGCACCAGCCTATTTAATTACAGCTCTAATATAATTAAACTCCCAAGGATTTAACACTGCTAACTGGCAGAGGCAAAAAAAATTACAAATAAACACATGCATGCATAGCATCGCACTGTAGATCCATTGTACTCTGCTAAATCCGCTACTTCATGCTATTACATCATATATGTTTTTATGTTGGCATGATGCAATATCAACGCTAAAGTGTTTTTTCGTCGATTTACCTTTCAGCCGCTTTCTGTAAACACCAAATATGAACAGCACAGCCGTAGGGTGGATCAGACTGTAATCAGCCAAGACATTTAATCTATTCTTTTCCCGACACAGTGATCGAGCCTGGTTACACTGATATGACAGAGTTTGTGTACTGGACAAGATTATTTCTATCCCTCTCCCAGATGCCTGATTTGCTAATGGAGTCAGTCTTGTTGGACAGAGAGAGGAGAGATTTGAGCACAACCATAGGAGAAAAGAAGAAAGAAAGAAAGAAAGAAAGAAAGAAAGAAAGAAAGAAAGAAAGAAAGAAAGAAAGAAAAAGAAAGAAAAAGAAAGAAAGACTAAACATGCAACAGTAAATGTTAAGTTGACATGGTGCCATCTCAAGCTATATTAGCAGTGTGTTGCTATATTTAATTTAAACCATTTTACACAGTTTTATTTATTGTATAATAAATAAGGTTATACATGCAAGGCTACTACATGGAACAAACACTCTTAATATGAAGAGGCGGCTACAAGCAAATCAGAAGTATTTTGAGTGTTTAGAATTTGTATAGCATTTTGCAAACCGGCTCAACCAATGGCATTCGATTTTTTTTTTTTATATTAAGTTTAATAGCAGTTTAACTTTGTGATGCCGGTTAGACAGGATTTTATGTAACCTTTAAGTAAACTTATAGACTTACAGTATATATAGACAACTAACATGCCATTGAAGCACATCTTAATTTAAAGATATTTATTGCAATTAAATATAGAGAATATAAATGAATTTGATTTCTTAAATGATATTTTAATATAATATATTTGGATAAAATGCAACATTTACTTTCTGCCCACAGCCCTTAATCACATTATTCACAAATTGACACTCTTCATAGGAAAAATTTTGGGAACCTCTTATGTAAAACAAGCACAGTATGCTGCATTTTTAACATTTATTTTTTCATTCTGAAAGTGCAGAGATGACCAGACATTTAATGAAAACATTTAAAGAGAAAAGGAATATGGAATATAACATTCAGTTTCATCCAGATTTGAACCATGGTCTACCACAAAAGCACAACAGCATAATGTTTCTAGCTTGTACATGCTAACTGCTGTGCCACATCACAGACAATACACTTTTTAGCTTAGTCAATAGAGCTCATTCACCAAATATTTAATAGTGTTTTCCCCAAGAGAACAGATGATAACACAATCCGAAAACCAATGACTTAGAAATGGGGATGGGGGTTGGGGTGCAATTTACCTGCTCTGTCATCAGTAGTAATAGAAGCATTAAAATTCAACAGTGCATCCTCATCTCTGACTTGAAATGCTCTTTACCGTTTCTGCACCAAACTCAAACGGCTGCACGCTTCCATATCAATATTTTTCTGCCCGCTTAATGTGAATTTAATGATACCAATCTCCTATTTAACGTCAGTGTGTTCTGTAATGGAAGGCTCTCAGTAGGAGAGAGCTAGAGAATCGTACAGTAAGACGCAGGAGCGGCGCTGGGGCAATGCAACCGGAGATACTATGAACCCAGCAAAGTAATCACACGGTACAAGAGTAAATCAGCCACAACATTTAGAAGTCTGCAGCATGTGAACAAAGCCCAGGAGGTAGTTAAGACTGGTTCTTAATGAGCTAATTAGGTTTGTTTAGGCAGCTTTCACATGCTGCTGGTAATGAGGGGAATGAGAGACAAATTTCATTGCCAACGAAGAGAGGATATGGAAGGGTTGTAAAGCAGAGAAGAAAAGAGCTGTTCTGAAGAAAGCGAGAAAGCGGGAAAAAAAGTATAAATACATAAATGCATTTAAATCTGCTTTGTTTTATTTTATTCTTTTCTTGAAATATATAATCTCTTTTTCCCCCTTTTTATTTGAGGATGAAGTATAATCCGGCCATTTTATTTGTGTAATTCATCCTCAAAGGGAAGCTTGCAGAAGATCGCTGAAAAGCTGAAAGCATTTGTCTGAACTTGAAGTGCTTTCCATTTCTCTACCTAAAAACGTCCCTTTAGTCTGCTCTGCAGAACATAACACAAATGCTTTTAGCACCTATAATCAATAGAAGAACACTGCAGCTATTGCTGATGTGTGTGAGGCACAAATAGTTTAAAAGTGAAAATCTGGAAGGGTTTAGATGGGTACCCTGCAAGTGTTTTTCACACACATACACAGATTTATCCACAAACAAGGACAGAGGCATGCCTCCAGAAGGTCATCACATACAAAATGTGCCCATGTAAGAGGTAAGATCTTTCTCCTCTAACTCCCAGGAAATGACCGCATACACGCACACGAGAGTATGTGTATGTTTTGTGTTTGGGGAGAGGGTGTTCAGAGGTTAAACTTTTACTCCTGAAAGTGTTCCCAACAGAGATTAATCATTCTGGGCTGGGATGCATCATTGCAGCCATAAATCATTGGGCCTGACCTCTCTTTCCTCTCTCTTGTGATATTAGTGAGGAGCGGTGAGTAGTGAGATTGCTCTCTGTATGATGTTTGCCACAAATGGTTTACACATTACATATCTTTCAAAGTGCATGGATCTCAAGTCAGGTAAATATGGAAATGGCCATTGCATCTCTTATTTAAAAGCGATTTAGGTGTTTTGGGGATTAATATGTGTCAGATATAAGTGCAATAGGTGTCCAGGGATAATCACGCCTGTCTCTGTAACACCTTTAGGCTCTGTAAACAGCCAACATACAGTACAGTATGCCAGAAAACTATCCAATCAGAAACGTATCAATCATGGGCGAATCCTAAATGCTTTTTTTGCCTTGAAAGGCAGTATAGGAACTAGACGCCATTCAAAGGGTCATTCGAAATTATTTGAGCAGTTGGATCTCTTCACAAAGGGCTCTTACACAAGGCCGTTAGCAAAGAGTACAGGACACTTAAAGAAAGCTATTTTGCCGTTTATGATCACATGCACCCTTCAGAGCACTTATTTCAAGTGCTTTGCCCTTTTAAGTGAGTGGGGCATATGATGCTCACTTTTGAATTCAATTCATCCCTTTTTTGCATGTTCAGATTTGCTGACATGTCTTTAGAGGGTGCGCGGTGTAATTTAGAAAAAAGTTAGTAAAATGTCTCCAGTTGCTTACAGCACCTTTACAATCACAAACATGTGAAATCTTGTACTGGCACTAACCTAAGCCAAATATCCCGTTTAGTTCAAGATGCTCAAACTTGGAACGTTCAAGAGGTATTTTGCTCCTTTAGTTCTGCAGCTTGCTTGGTCTTGTCGTGAAATGCTTAAATACCCCTTTCAGATCACCACAAATTTAAATGGGATTGAGGCCAATGGGATTACAGACTTAGTTTAGTTGTTCTTCATTTCTGACGTTTGCTGTTGGTACATGTTTCTTTGTTTTTTTTTTCCAAAATGCATTGACTTTGGTCTCATTTGTCAGCAGGTCATTGTTGAAGCATATTGCTATAGAACATGTATGCAGCCTTTAGCAAGCTAATGGGGAGGGTTCTTTTTCCAGAAGGCAATTGAGGATTTCTCTGACAAACACAGATGCTATCACCTGCAAGAAGTCTCTGCAGACCCTTAGCAGTGACCCCAGGTTTCTGTGTCACCTATTTTAGTATTCTATTCTTCCCTTTATACTAATCACTGTACGAGATCCACTGCTAGAAAGAGCAGCTGCTGAATTTCACCTTTTAAACTGAGGTCTGAGTGTTTATGCTTTCTTCAGGTCACATCAGAATGATTGTATTTACAAAATGAGTACACATAAATGTGATGTTGTAATTACCGATGGGAAACTTTGGTTTTCTCTGAGCCCTAACTTTCTGTATACTACTAATTTTGTTTGTGAGCCAGTTAATCTACAACCAAACTATGAGATACTTAACTGCATAGATAAACTATCAGTTACATGGTTATGGCTCCAGTGCAACTTTTCTTCTAGGGACCTCTGATAACTGTCTGTTTGTCACTGGTTTATTTAAAGCTTAATTTACTACAGTAGAACACAGGACATTTTCACAAGCCTTGCAAGTATTTTCCAGCATCAATTATCCTTCATGATTTAAATATTTGCTCGATAAAGATGTAAAAGCAGTACATTTATGAGAGTTTAATCTAAATAGGTTATCTTTATTTATTAATTTGCCTTAAAGCACTGCTAATCAGCAAATAGTCATATCTACTAATGCCCAGGCTTCTTATTCTCATCATTTTATATTATTCTTATTCATTATGTCTTTAAACAGAACGATTAAGAACTATCTTAAGAATTTAATGAATTAAACATCATGTTAGCTGTAGAAACATCTAAGAAATCTGTAGAAACACAACAAGTTTAATTACTTTTGTTTAGAGTTTAGTTGTATCAAGAGAAAAAAAAACTCTTTCCCTATTTGTTGCTCTCAGTCTCTCTAATTTCCGTTATTAAAGTTCTTCTTCCTGTTAACGTACACTCACAGTATAAAAATCTTTGTGATATCATAATAATAATGCAATCATTTCAGTCAGCATAGTAATGACTCAAAACCATTTTAAATTAATTATTCATCAATTTATATAATTATTATATAATGTAAATATACAGTATCTTGTCCTTCAAAATTCTAGGGTCAGTATGATTTGGTATGAAATTGATTCAGCAAGGCTCATCGACTGAGAAATTACATTTTGCTTGATTTTTTGACATTGTACTATGAAACCTTTCTTTAAGTTTCAGAACTTAAAACATCCTTTACTAGTCCAGAAACAGCTTTTATTGAAACCAAGCTTTTAATGACAACATGTTGATAATACACAACAAACTATGGCTCAATTTCTGGTAAACATCTACAGTTAAAGAGTAGAAATTTGCATCAGTAACACCAGTGTATAAAATCAGACAGAACAGCATTTGAGTGTCCCCTCACTTTCACCCCACTGAATAGAACAGCCAGTGCCAGGAATCACAGTCGGAAAATGGTTTTGGGAAGCTCTGCTGTAACTCAGCACCCATTCAGACTGCCAACAGCAGGGTATCAGAGTGGGCAAGACACTGGTGACAGATGTCTAGGGAGCTCTTCCTCTCTGATAAAGGCTGACGATAGCATCCTGGGCCAGTGCCAAATCAGCATTGAGTTTACCTTTGCAATAAGCCACCATCAATCAGGAATTCCCTTGCTAAAGCCTAAAACCCTTGTTTATACAAAGACACATAGGCATATACATTCATGACAAAACTCCTAAAAGTTAAGGACTCCATGAAATGGTTTCACAAGCATAGTAAACTTTTTTGCACTTACGTATTTCCTATTATTGAATATGAATATTGAATATTGAATATATACATGAAGTATAGTATAATATTATTTAAAAAAAAATTGTTTTTTTCTGGACCTTTTGCAGGAACAGAAACATATACTACTATTCAAAAGTTTGGGTTTGGTAAGATTTTTTTTTTATGTTTTTCAAAAAGAAGAACAACAATAAAAACTCTTATGCTCACTGATTAATGAAATATTACTCAAATTTAAAATAATTGTTTCTATTTTAGGATAGTTTAAAGCTGCAGTCCGTAACTTTTGACGCTCTAGCAGTTAATAAACAGAACTGCTTGCGTCTTGCGGAAGAACATTGTAGCCGGAGCTACTTCTCTCTGTTTATGTCTATGAAGAATCACAAAGGTACCGGGTTACTCCGCCGCGGTACCCCCGAAGCAATCTAAAATTGTCCGAATATAAACACTTATTATAGATGTACCCTAGTGATTCAGGACAGGCTAAAAACACAGTTTGGAAAATGGATTCATGGTGTACTCACTTATTATATACATTTTGTAAATCTTGAACACAAAAAAAAAGTTACGGACCGCAGCTCTGATTGGTTGTTTCTTACCGGGAGCGGTGAATTTCTGCAAATGGCAATAGGACCACTGGGAGGAGCCAGAGAAGCTTGATTTTTTCACAGATTATTTGTCTCATATTCTACTGTCAGGACATACTGACAGGTTTCACAAATACATTTTTACAAAAGTTACCTACTTCAGCTTTAAAATGTAATTTATTCCTGTAATGCAATGCTGAATTTTCAGCATCATTACTCCAGTCTCCTGTTTAACACGATCCTTCTAAAATCATTCTAATATTCTGATTTGATGCTCAAGATTGTTATATTACATTTATATATACATTTCTTATAATTATCGATGTTGAAAACAGCTGTGCTGCTTACTATTTTTGTGGAAACTGTGATACAGTTTGTTTTTCAGGATTCTTTGATAAACAGAAAGTTCAACAGAACAGCATTTATTTGAAATAAAAATGCATTAGGACATTATAAATGTCTTCTCAGACTTTTTTCATAATTTTTATCATGTTGAATCAAAATAATTTCTTTAAAAAAATGATCTAAAACTTTTAGCTTGTAGTGTATATAATTCATGGCTTTAGTAATCCCGTCCTGTTTTGCAACAATGAGTGCAAGAGAGTTCTTGTGCTAAATGTTGCTTCCAAGCTGATATGTAGTTGTAAGTCTGTCTGGGTCGTGGATTTGACACAGTCACCTAGTTAACGCTTATCGACAGCAACCTGAGCTGTGCTATGTTGAGGTAAACCGCATCTGTCCTGGCCTGACTAGAAGTGAAACTGTCAGCCTTAACTCTGTGGTAACCGTCGGCCTGGCCTATCATGAAGAGATACTGAAGAGTACAGATATAGTTCTTCAGCACTCTTATGTTCTCAGCTGCCCCTGTGTGAATGTGGTTTTAGATGCATTAAGGTTATTATACACTCCAACCCAACACTTTAATCTCTTAATCTGCTGAGGACTGGAATCACAGGCTGCATCTGTCAGAGTGCTCGACAGGGGAGAGGCTATACACCTTAATGTGTCAACACAACACACGCAAGCATTTTGTGACTTCCTGTGAGACAGCATTTCAAATCTGGCACTTTATGCAAGTCAACAGCCAAATCACTGACCACAAGCATGAACACACACACACACATTCATCCATTAGTGCATCTCCATACCTCAAACAAACACTACATTACCTGACACACACCCCATATTTTCCCAGCTACATTCCCAGCTCTCCTTCACACGCCATGGACCTGGCTGAAGGACGCAGGGCTAGGGAGGGGGTCTTGATAATGATGCAGACACTCAACTGCAAATGGACTTCGCTACATCAGCAGAGCCAATACGTACACACAAACATGTCTACAAAAACACACTCGCACAAGCGTGAACTAGAGTTTTTCCTAACAATACTAATTGGTTGAAAAGGGTCATGCTTATGTTGACATTAAGACCGATGCTCTTGTGTGTCCTCAGATGTTTCAATTCAATCAGCACTAACCCAGATATGTTTGGTGTAAACATACATTTCAGCAAGCCACTGGAAAATATATATATATATATATTATTATTATAAAATAAAATGAATATATTCAAAAAATTTTGGGATGCAAACAGAAGGAGTTTACATTCAGCAAAGGTGCTCAGCAGAGCCGGGTTGAGTCCAGCATCTGTGGCCCAAAGAAAGCAATGAGCCAGTGTGTGAGCTTAAGGGGGTTAAGGCCACACACACACAAACACACACACACTAACTGAGAGAGTGGGCACTGCTAAGTGTGATCGGCTCTTCACTGCTTGCTCTGCCATGTTAGCTGGAGTTACACTGTGCCAACTGGGCCAGGATGAGGGATTGTGTATGACATGCACGGCTGTCCGGCGTTAAAGCCATTTAGCCAGAGTGTGTGTTTGTGTGTGTGTGCGCTGAGAGTTATCCACACATATACTGCTTACATCTAAATATTTTGTCCGGTTTCACACACACCAGGCTGATAATAATGTCATAATAATCCCACTGGAAAGTGGGATAACCAGTCCAATCTTCATCTCTTTGAAACTGCGTGTGGGTTTTTAAGAAGGACGGCTCAAATACGCAGTTGGCCAGATTGTTGGTCTGTATCTGTGAAAACTGAAGAAGATTTGACTCATTCTGTTCAAACATCACACATTCTCACTTCCTCACCCTCAGTTGATCTCTACTCTGTGTCCATTTGATTTGAGCTCTAATTGAGAGATATGCTACATGAGAGGGGGATCAAGCAGAGGGAAGGACAGGGGAGATGAAAGCCAGAGGTCCAGCAGGGAGCTTCCATTTCTTGATCTTTCCCATCTATTTTCTGACCACCTCATTCATATCGAAGCATAGCAATAGCACAGTAAGGAACATTCAGCAAACGCTAAGATAGTATAACATGAGACGATAACAGCTATGATTCTTAAACACTTCTTACTTTTGAGACAGATAAAAGGTAAAAAAACAAAAAAAACAAAAAAAACTTGAGCAAGCATTTCGGAGAGAGAACGAGAGGGTCTTTTTTTAGTTCAGGTAGAGATGCAGTTGGACATTCAGTACTTCAAAAACTAAAATTCTATCATCATTTTCTTACCCTCATGTTGTTTGCCATCATAGCCATCTATCTGTATAAAGTGCACAAACACAGTGTAATCTAGATCCAAACACATAAATGTTAATGCAAAACATGCCATATGAATTGGAAACTGTGCATTGTTGGATTAACTACTCCATTACACACAATGACTACAATTTATCTATGACAAATAACTTTCTTGGTACCTATAGCGTCTAATTTAGCTAAATCATTTGACATCAAAACTTCTTTTTTTATCATAAATGATTTATGGAAAGCTAGGACAGTGAATAAGTATGCACTGTATCTGTTCCTCACATGCACATACTTTATCATAAGACATTAATTACAGTGCATGTAGATTTTTAAGATGCTTTTCATTTTTTGTGGTTTGACATATTCAGTCACCATCCACTGTTCTACATGGACAAGACAGTCTTCAGAATGTGTTAATCAGCAGAAGAAAGTCATACAGGTTTGAATGACATTCTTTAAGTGCCTATCAGTAAAATAGTCAACCATCTCAGAGAGCAAAAACACTGAATATATTCTGCTATAAACTGAGTCAATAACGCATTGCTTCCCCTGCAGAAACACTAAGTAGTGGTCTGTGCCTTTTTCTGACCTTAATAGAGCATATAACAGTAATTGCATGCTACAGCATTAGCCATTTCTGGCATGTTCTGTAGCTGCTGCTGATACATGACCTTATGTGTAGCTGTCAATAGCCGGAAGGGAATAGGTACAGAGGGTCTGACGATTCTTCTTAAACCGGACCGTCACGGACCGTAGCCTGTCTCGATTATGTTTCTCAACAATTTTGGTTTCAAACGCACAAAACTGCAAAGCGGACGCAAGAGACAATCGCAAATTAGAAAAAAAAAAGTGTCCCACGCGTTCTTTTTGCTTTCCACTCAGACACCACAAATAACGAGGATGATGAAACCAACGAGACAGATACACATTATCAGGACTAAAAACACAAGACAGGGTCAGTTTAATTGAAAGTGTCAGTGAAACGACACGGCTGTGAAGTTGTATTTTCAGCATTCATACAAGTGTAGAAAAACAGTCGAGGACCTAGACGTGAACTGGCAAAAGCGCACAGAGCGTGAGCATGTAAATGTAAAATCTTACCTGCGCTGAACAGCCTGTTCATTTCCCGAAGGAAACTTTTATTTCCCCCGGGGAGCACCTTCCAAACGCAACGCCGACGAGTCAATACTTTTCTTAAGATAGCTGTCAATTCCTTTAAATGTATAGCATCACAATTGAAAGCAACGGATAACGGATGAAAAGCCTAACGCAGAGCTAATGGCCACTGAATGGAGAGTCAGTTAGACGATGACCGTCCGTGGGGATCCCGCTGTCTTAAAATGCGCACACGGCGAAACACTGTAAGATCGCGAGTCTCTACAACCTTCTGCTTTGATTAAGCTAAACAGAGGCGCGCGCAGAATGAGCGCGTGTGAGGAAGATCGGACGCTACCATTCACGCTGAGGGACAGCTGACCGACGCCTCAAGCATCTGTCCGAGCGGAGAAATATCACCACTGATGGGACTTGTGAGCTGACAAACAGCCCTTCGAATCGCGTTAAACCCAAGAGAATGATTCAATTGTAATTTCCTTAAGGAGTAGGCTATGTGCTCACTCATCAGGTACATGCCCCGCATGCGGGTGCACCTGCTTGAGATGTGAGAAGAATGAAAATCATCACAGTACAGTGAATTGGTCATTATATCAAAATAAACGGGCGATGATCTGACTGTATATTATCCTGCAAATGAAGAAAGATTAAAGGCAAGAGGTGATTATACATTTGCAATAGTTGGGCCGAGGCAATGGAATAGCCTTCCTTTATCTCTTAAAATTTATAATCCTGTCTATGAGTTTAAAACTAAATCTAAATCTTAATAAATACACGAATGAATAAATGATAAACAATCAAATGCAAATTATATATTGATCTGAAGTTATTTTTTTATATATTTTTTTTAATAACTTCAGATTGAGAGATCCTTGAGAGATCAAGGAAGGTTAAGTGGTTATACAGACTTGCCATGGACAACAATTATTCACAAATATCTGAAATGACCAATCAGAATCAAATGATGTGGTGAATTCAGGTCAAATGTTTAATATTGTGTTTTGTGACTGGAAAATATTGCCCATTTATAGAGAGATGTGTAATAATGTAATATTTAATTAGTTTTAATTTTGTATCAAATGATCTTGTGATAAAAGTACCACTTTCTATGGTTCTAGTATTCTCTGTCTCTCTCTCTCCCTCTCTCTCTTTCTTTTTTAAAATCACATTTACATTCCTAAAATTACAAAACAAAAACAGCTCACACATCCCATTCAAAAAAGTGTTTCAAATCTATTATTTTTTTTACTGTTCCTGATCCCATACTAGCCTATTTACATCATGCTTATGATTACTGAATGAAATTTAGCAATTGAGCCAAAAATAAATTAATAATATTCCAAAATTAAATAAATATTCCAAGACTTAAACCTGTATCATTTTCCATCAAATACAGCCACTTTCAACAATGTTTTTCACCTGTTGAAGGGTTGAAGTCAGTCATGATCAATAATTTCCACCTGACAATTAACTTTAGGAGGGTACAGTATGTCACAAAATTGGGAGACGGTGTATTACCCTGCACACAAAAAAGTGTCTGAAATTTGGTCTTTTAGATCCACAAATCTGACGCTCTGATTAGTGCATTAATGCACCTACAATGGAATTACTTTAAAAAGGAATGGGAACAGGGCAAAATGAAAATGGGATGCAATTAAAGTCTATAACCAGGGAGTCATTGTTGAGATTCCTGCGTTATTCAGCACAAAATGAAGATTTACTGCATATTTCCCTATAGGTTGGGAACATTAAAGCTTGATTATTTGAAAACACCTTGTTAGAAAAACCCCATGCCTGCTTTTTGAAATGCGCATATCAAACATTTCTTACACTCTACAGGTGATTGTCTGATTTGGTTATGACACAGCATGTGTTCCAGCTTGAGATTTGTTTGGAGACAAAAATGGGGAGGCATTCAGTTTTGTCCATGTTGGCTTGTGCCCCCCACCTGCAACAAGACAGAGGCCAGTGAGAGAGAAACTGTTTTGTACCAAGCTGTGATTCTCAATGAGGTTATTCTCTCTGCGTCAAACCAACACTGCTCAGCATGGAGTTGTTTTCCTTGTCCCGCGAACAAGATCAGTCGGCTTTAATACATAGTTTGGTCGGTATTCTTCTCAAAGATACAATTTCAGCATTGCCACAACACTGACCATTTGTCCTCACCAAAAAAAAAAAACAAATAAATAAGAAAAAAAAACATCAAGTAAAAGAGAGAGAGGCATGTGTTAGTGTGAAGGTGCCAGCTGGCACTTGCACAGTCTAAAGAAACAGATCCACTTTTCAATTCTCACTCAATAGCACACAGAATATGGGATATATGGATTTGTATATACTACAAAGATATAACAAATAAATAAATAAAATTAAAAAGCAGCACAACTGTTTCCCATGCTGATAATTTATCAGCATATTATAATGATTTCTGCAGGACCATGTGACACCGGTTGATGAAATGGTTGATGAAAATCAGCTTTTCATCACAGGAAAAACATATCTTTTAAACTATATTAAAAGATCAAACACTTTCACAATATTTATGATAAAATAAATGCAGCCTTAATGAGCTTAAGAAACTTCTTTAAAAACATAAAAAATCTTACCGATCCCAAACTTTTGAAAGGCAGTGCACATATAACTCTTTTTAAAAAAATAAAAATAAATAAAAATAAAAACCTTTTTCAGGATATTGTCTTTCAAATATAATTCAGTAAAATCCAAATAAGCTTTAAATATCTTTATTAGAAAGTGTTTAAACAATGTTTTTCATGCTTCTTCAATTAACAAAACAATTATTGCATGGACCAGTGGAAAGGTTCTTCATGGAAGGATACAGAAAAGTAATGTCACAGTTCCAATAACGTATGCAAATTAAGAGACCTTTCTGTGTGACTCTGAAAAACACCAAAAGAAAGATGTTCATGGTTCCTGATCACCTGCGTGAACATGCCATAGTCCTGCTGCAGAGAGGCATGAGGACTGCAGATGTGAACAGAGCAATAAACTGCAATGTCTGTAATGTAAGACACCTAAGACATTGCTGCAGAGAGACAGGAAGGACAGCAGATTGTCCTTGTAATGCCAGTCCACACGTGGCCATATGAAACCCCGGATGTGTTTAAGAGCTTGCAATATACCCATACAACCATTCAAAGGTTTGGGGTCTGGAATATTGTTTTGTTAAATGTTGTTGAAAGAAGTCTTATATTCACCATGGCTGTATTTATTTCATTATAAACCGTAATATTGTGAACATGTATTTTTGTAATATATTTTTAAATGTAGTTTATTCCTGTGATGCAAAGCTGAATTTCCAGCATTCATTACTCTGATCTTCAGTGCCACTTACTCTGAGAAGTTGTGTGAAGTCAGATCAGAGCTTGCTAAATTGAGAAAAATCTTTCCTTTTTTTGTGAGAATTATGCATCAGACTTTCAAAGAATTGATGGTGGGTGGTCTACAGGCATGCCGTGTGAGGCTGGAACTAGGCAAATAGGCATATGAGAAAATGTTTCCATAGGAGACCCACATTTACTGGCAAACAACACACCAGAGTCACCTTATGTCAGAGAACAGTCTATCAGTCTCTTTCCTGCAGATACCACAACACATCATGCCTGAGAAGCCAAATGATGTCTGTTTTCTTTTCTTTTCTTTTCCTTTTTTTTTTTTTTTTTGCATGTAAAAACATGGCTTTGGAAGCTTAAGATGTAAACCGTGATAGTCATGCTGTGCCTGTGTAAGTCTGCATGCAAAATATTGTGTTTTTTTTTTTTTAAGCCAGTGAAAGAGAGAAAAGTCAAAAAACAGGTCAGCAGTAAGAGCTCAGACAAAGATATCAACTTGTAAATTCCACAAGACAACAAAGGCAATGCCAATGCCATGCTAAAATTATGAGGGAGCATGGAATATTGCACACTGTATGGGTACATGTGGATGTTAAATTTTTCACCCCTCGGCTGCATTCCAATTCCACCAAACGCTGTATATTTATGAGCAGAACCTTCTCTTCTGACTACAAATGAGAAGGGCAATGCAATCCTCTCCTTCAATCCACACCTGCTGCTATTAGATTTCCACCAAGGCTTAGAGAGTCACAAAGAGCAAAGGTGCGCTTGTAAGCAGATGAGACTGTTAGAATCAGCATGAAGCCAATGGGAGGACACAAAGGCCCCTTCCCTTAGAAGGTCTTTTTCTCAGAGTTTGTGGCAGAGTAGAATGTGCTCAGGTTCGGACTTGACTGATGCAGGAGTAAATTTACTTCCCCTGACTGTTTTGAGCGAATAACACCCATGTCACCACTGTTGAAGCTGCTTTCTAGAACCCTCATCTCTGAGCTAGCCTGGCAGAGGATATTTTGTGAAGATTAACTAAAGTCCTAATTCTACTTCGCTCCTAAATCTTACAGAACCACTAGTTTCCACCAGGAATGAGGTACATGTGGGAACAACATGGGTTTTTAATCTAGTCTGACTCCTTTAGAAGCATTGCTTTGGTAAAGGGCAAATTACTTGCACTGTTACATGCTGGAATTAGTGTAATGGAGCCATTTTGCCACCTAAACCACAATGTAGGTGACATACTCTTTTTCTCCTAATTGTTGCATGGCAACGGACATTCTAAAACATGCAACAGACCATTACTTATGATGACAGAAGATGACGGAAAGTTTATCGAAGGCTTTGATGTGCAATGAGCATTTCCTGATTGCTTTGCTTGCATCATCATTCATAACAGTGGCAAGTTTCAGGGTTAATGATGTCACTGTAAATGCAAGCACGGCTTTGTGTGCAAGTTTCTAAACCGCATTTGTTAAATTTTGAGTAAGATGTATTGCACTGTTAATTATTTAATCAATTTTGATTAATTCCTAAAATGCAAATTAGCTCATTAAAAACCTGAACCTATAGAGTTACAAGTGATAAGCTTACAAAGCAGTACTGAGGACTTGTGGTTAAAGAGTGGATGGATATATGATTAGAGTTAAATGTACGCATATAGTTAAACTGGCAAGGAAAACAACAAGGACTACAATTCTGAAATTATTATGATTATTATTATTATTATCAATCTTAAAAAAAGAATAATAATGTTATTATTATTATTATTATCATTATTATTATCATTATTATTATTATTATTATGACTACTACTAATACTACTATGCCACCACACAAACCACAGTTTAGGAGACATATTCTATTTTTCTTTTTTTCTAATACTACTACCAATTATAATAAAAATAAGAATTTTGTTCTTTTAACTCTGCTTTCAGGGTTAGAAAGCCACTAAGCAGAAATGTGTGAAGAAAGAAAGAAAGAAAAAAAAGATAATGAGATAGATAATGAGAAAGATTTGAAAATATTTGAAATATTACTTTATTATAGTTGAAATTATTATTAATTGTTATTAATATTATTAATAAAATAACATTAAAATATACAAATTATCTCCAAGTGAAGTAATATTGTTTGATTTGTGTATTCTACAAACTATATTTGTGCGAGTTTGTAGCAATGTGCTGTAGGCGTAAGTGAGCATTTATTTGAAGGGGGTTGCTTTGTGGTTGGGGGGCTGTCTCCTTCAGTAGGGGGTAGTGTTGGAGAACAGGCGGGTTGCCAGAGGAATGTTACAGGAGGGAGATAGGAGCCTGGGAGAGAAGGATCTGGCTGAAGGGAGACGTGAGGCACAGCACAGCTGGCTCTTAATTGAATTTTTTACTCGGCACTTTCACAGCTGTTTTGCTGAGATGAATGAAGAGCTTATATCTGGCACACATCCCCTTGGACACACACATACACACACACATAGTCTGCCTTTCCAGGTCATATAACTGGACGCATCAAAAGCCTGCCTTAGAGACAAAGACTCACCCTACAGTACATGTCCACTGGTGTGGAGTGAGTGTGTCTCCAGTCCTTTCACTACAGGAGCCGAGAAAGCAGAGAGAGCATCACAAAGCTGGAAAATGTTGAACCTGAATACAAATTAATAAATGAATGAACGAATAAATAAATACAATTAATTGTATACAAATAATGTGTATTAATGACTTATCACTTTCTAAATAAAAGTTGTTATTTTTGATTCTTTGTGCACACAAAGTATGCTTGTTGCTCCATAAAATTACAGTTAAACCACTGATGTCACACAGACTATTTTAACAATGTCCTCACTACCTTTCTGGGCCTTAGAGTCTAGTCTAGTCAGTTGCATTGCTGTCTATGGAGTGTCAGAAAGCTCTCTTAATCTCTTAATTTGGGCTCAGAAGATGAACAAAGGTCTTACGGGTTTGGACATGAGGGTGAGTAAGAAAAAGGCAGAATTTTCATTTTTGGGTGAACTATCTCTTTAAGTAATTTGCTCTTTGGAACATTCTGGTGTTGCAAACTTTTCAAGACAACTAAACAGCCAATTGCAATCAGCAGTCTTACATCACTTCAATGTACACCTTCAAGCACTTACAGTACTGTATCAAGAACCTCCTAAAACTGCAGTTTCAGTGAGAGTTACACTTTTTCTCAAAGGGATCTGGTTACGTGTCATTACATGTGAGCTTGCAAAAGACTGAAAAGAATTGGATAAAACAGATTTCTGTACAGTAAAAGCAATTTAGGAAGATCTTTTCACAAACAGGAATGAGGCATAGCCATGGGTATAGCTATAGATAGACAGAGCTCCCTCCTGTATTACAGTTGATCAGCCGTGCCATTTAGTGCTGTATTAGTGTGATCCTGCCTGCCTCACTTGGTGAGTCTTGACCACATCTGAGCCCCGTCAGCCTCTCCTCAGGACATCCCAAATGACAGTGTCTTCCGCTTCATTTGAGGGATTCCTTCACAGTACAGTTGGCAAAAAAATGAAAGCCACCTCATTAGATCCCTAAGCCCTGAAGCTAATGGGCCACAGAGAAAACTGGACTCAGCTTCATCCATTAATTATAATAATAACAATACCCAAGCTCCTTGAGCAGCTATTTGCTTTCCCTTTCAATTAATTTCATCACACATACTTGAGGGAGAAGACATGGAAAGTGTTATGTGAACTCTGCAATTATAGTGGCCGTAGTAGTTGAACTGACCAATCTTTGAGACCCATAGGAAAAAAGCGTCCCAGTGTGCTGCCGAAACAGCACTGCAGAAAGAGGGAGCTATTCAGCAAATCCATGCTGGGGCCAATGAGAGAAAAAATGGAAAGATACAGGAGCCGTCCCAGGGAGACGGCAGAAGAGATAGACAGATACACAACACAGATAGAAATTTCCTCCAGAAGAGGTGAGGCACAGATGGGAGGAGCTTTGACATTCCTCTCACCTCTTATCTTCCCTCTCTCCTCCTCTCACCCTCGGGGGCTCACACTAGGTGTTTAAACACTCCGGCGAGTGCAATAGGACATCGCTGGATAAGAAGTAGAAATCTGCAGACTGGAAAATGTGTTTATGTCTGTATGTCATCCATGCATAATGCAGGGTTAGAGCTCAGCGTTTCCCAGCTCGCTCCTCACCTGCTCAGTTTATTCTCTCACTAATAGCAGGTTTCAACTATGAGAACAAAGAATAATCTATATATATATAAAAAAGAAATACTGAACACTGGAGAGAGAGAAAAATAACATTGTTATTATTATTTTTTTTGTCTTGATTACCAGTAAAAAATATATAATGGAATATAGTTAATAAAATACAGTTTTGAGAAAACACTACTGTTCAAAATTGTCACCAAGTTTTATTTTTATTTTTTCATTTGTCAACATTGATGATAATTATAGGAAAAATGTTTCTTGTGCAGCAAAGCACCATATTAAAAAGATTATGTCACACTGAAGACTGGAGTACTGATCCTAAACCATCACAGGAATAAATTACATTTTAAAATAATCACTGTTTTATTAATAAAATAAATGCTTCCTTCAATGGTGACCATAAACAACTTCTTACTGACCCCAATCTTTCAAACTGTGGTGTATAATTAAGTTTATTATTATTATTATTATTATTATTATTATTATTATTATTATTATTATAATTACTAATTTTTTTTTTCTTTTTAAAAAAAAATTTACCTTACTAAATTCTGATATATTTTTAAAACAAGACTAGTTTTTAAAAAGAAAAAACAATATTTTTTCAAGATAGACCATCTTAAAATAGGTTCTACCTCAAAACAATTCTGCTTCTCAAGTTAATTTATCTTGTTTTAAAAAACTGAATGGGACAAGTTCCAGTCTGTTTGTCTGCTAGGAGGGGGTTGGCATTTGGAAAGATGGGTGGCATGCTGCTGCCAGAATGAAATACAGAGACCACCCAGATTGGATTTTCTTAATGAATTCAGTGATGCTATGAAATCATCTGAAAACCGTCATTTATTTTGCCACTGGTGCCAGATATATTGCCGTACACACAACAAACCAAGGAGATGACATTTTCACTCTTGCAATGTGTTGTCATAAACCAAAACCAACAAGTCTGACAACATATGCTTCCTGCGTTCTGTGTGATAATGGATCACACGGATTACACACAGACACATGACGGACTGTGATGTCAGACAGCCAGAGACATGACTTGGATTAAATGCAAGATTAGAGTGTTTAAACACTCTTACGGATCATCTATACATGTAAATATGCCAACAAAGTGTGACATATCTTGATGCCAACAGCTGATGCTGGATGAAGGATGTACAGATGTAAGTCCTGGAACTGAAAATGATGTTCTAATAATGGCCAAAAAAAGATATATCACATAGCCTACATTTTCTGCCATATTTTGGCACCATTATCAATCTCATGCCGGAGTTCTAAAAACACATTATCTCACATTTATTGTTGCAGTCCATCTGGCTGCCCAACTTCAAACTCCATGATGAAAAACTCAGATGACTCATGAAATAAAATTGAGGTAATAAAGCAATTACAGTCCAATCAGTATATATCTGTCCTTCCAGAACAGACGATTTAGAGGTTTTTTTTCTATGAAAAATACATATATTTATATATCCTGCAGCTTGATTTAATAGTATAATGCTGCTCTCAGAATGGTACCAGCAGGTGTGCAATGAATTTTCAAAGAGACAAAAAGCTTGAGGAGGACAGGTCTTGGGTGCAATGTAGGCTGGAATAACACTCGCTCATTCTTTTCTCTATCAGTTTGTGGGGACTAGACTTGTGATTTGTTCAGCCTAATAAAAGTTATTGGTAAAAATACGATTGATGAACGGTGCAAACATGCAAAACTTCTGCAACTGAGCATGAATAATGAACTGTCTGAGAACTAATACACATACACATTCACACCAAAAGATGGATTTGAAACTACCATCGTTTACTCAAAACCCTATGACTTGTCTTGTGCATAAAGAAGATATTTAGCAGAATGTCCAAGCTGCTCTTTGATATATATAATTAAGTAGATGGAGACTAGAGATAGCCGGGGCTGGCATTTACTAATAAAGTAGCTCGGACGTGCTGCTAGATGACTATTCCATTAATGAAAATTGGAAAAAAGAGTGCATGGCTGAGTAGTTTAATTCGGTTAGACTGATGGCTGCCACACAATAGTTTTGTACATCTCTTGAGAGCCTGAAACCATTTGAGGATGATGGGGAGAAAATATATGTGTGTCTACAAGTGCTTATTCCAAGGATGTAGTCCCATGGAAATGGGTCCAATTTTCTACCTGAATCACACCCATGACTGCTTTCTGAAACAAGATGAAGTTTTGGCTAGACAAGGAAATGAAGCTTGTCTTTGCCCATCAATCAGACAGTGTGCAGACAGGCAGCTGTTTAATATACAACCACCATTAGAGGACTCTCTCTCTTTCTCTAATGTCTTTGCCCCTTTCTATCTTTAAATCTCTCTTGCGCTCTTTCTGCTCATCGGAGGCAGAGCTCAGGTAAAGTGCTGTCTATCAACCAACAGATTCTCATCATATCATCTTCTGTCTCGTCTCAGCCCCTATCTTTCAAACATATACTGAATGTCCCTTCTGAACAGTTATCAAAACTTTTAAAGTGCTTGGTCAGACATGCACAGGGTCCAAAACCAATAGTGCCAATAGTAAATAAATAAATAATAATGATAATAAAACTTGCATTCTGTATTAAAAATGTATGCATATTCGTGACAAATAACATTCAATCAGTAAACACAAACAAATAAACTGAGGAATATTTCACATAGAACATTGAACTGCCATATGTACTGTCCCAGATAGAGAGAGAGAGAGAGAGAGAGAGAGAGAGAGAGAGAGAGAGATAGAGATAGAGATAGAGACAGACAGACAGACAGACAGATAGATTTAATTAATTTTACATAGAGGTAAAGAAAAGGTTGTCCATGACAGATGTTTTAGCGTATCTTTGATTTCAATCATGTCAGATTAATGTCAGTCTCTATATTAGAGTATAATGTATTACGTACATGTATTGAGCATGTTTCAGTCTGCTGGAATGTTATACCCATCGCCGGGGTGATTTCTTTTTTTTCAATGCAGGCTGTAATTTGTTGCGTAATTGTCATGGTTTTGTTGATGAAATAACCACTATCATTCTCTCATGTTTCTTTTTCTCTTTTATTCATTTTCACCCTGATAAGAAAAACTGCAATTTCATTTGATTCATACAAAAAGTTCAATCTGTGCGGAGACACAATGCACACTCAGACAATCAATATTTCTCCGACTCTCCCTACCATCCTCCTAATATATTGAAAATGAAGTTAGAAAGATTGATTCTGTATTCAGTGCTACGGGCCAATAGAAAATTAAATGAAAATGTAAATGAACGCTGTTGTGTATAACCAAAGTCAAACCAAACCAAAGACAATGTGATGACAGAAGGTGGGGTGGCTGAATCCATTGACGTTTTTTAATTATTCCCCCTTGAAACATTCTTCTTATCCATTCATTACAGACACACACCTCATTCAGGTGAATTTTATGAAACTATTCATCCTTTAGTTATTCAGAATACCTGATCATTAAGCTTTAAGCATGTAGTTATTCACACTTGAGTGAACAAAAAAAAGTTGATACTAGCATCTTTATCCGCTGATGAAAAAAGGAGAGGTGAAAGTCAGCGATTTAACAGACATCTACGGCTATAGGAAAATGTAATCTTTTGTTACGCAGATGTCTTAAGCTATATCTGCTCAGATTGTAATGGCTCTCATTGTTGTAAGGGATCTGGGAGGTGCTATTGCAGTCAGTCTAAATGGCAGTGTGGGGGGACGTTTCTGTACTAAACTGCCTTTCTGATGACTGCTCACACTTTATCCTGAACACCTGCTTCCTGACATGCTCTCCCAATCTCCAAGACTCCCCATTAAGCAGAACATTGAAGGCAGTAGAAAATCTGACATAAATCCTCAAAAGAAAGGGATATTCCTGCAGATTAAAACACTCTCCAGGAAATGCAGAGACAAGTCTGCCATTAAAGCCCATTTAATCCCCTCTGGAACATGATGGGATTGTTACAGTACAGCGGAGATTGCCAGAAGAGATAGACACAGTGTTCAAGCATCTCTATTTCCCCGTCCACTGGCGCAGTTCCCTACACACTATTTGTAAAGTTGTCAAAAAGGGAAATTGAAAAGAAAGGAGAATGTCTGAAATGTGTATTAGAATGTTGCAGAGCAAATCTCATGCTCTCTGCCTGTCTCTTGTCTACTTCCAGACTTGGGGAATAATGGAATATTTGTAACAATCATGACAAAAAGGTAGGTGTATTCAGTTACAGAACCATTTTCTAAAGAGGAAAATGAGCAGAAATTGTATGTTTTAATGCATAACTGAAGAGATATAGCGAGATTGAATGCTGTGGTGGATGCTGGCATTGGCAACATCATGCTGGCATCATGCAACACATGCAGCGGAAGCTCCTGTTTATCTCCTCAGTTTGACGAGAGTATGCCGCTTTGAACATGAAGTGTGATTTAGCGGGGAACTTTCAGAGCAGCTTTCTAAGGCTTCTGAGAATGTCTGATCTTGCCTCTAACTCTCACATGCACAAATGACACTGCACTCATAACTCAGCTCAGAGTCAAACACTGACACAAGTCTCAAAAACCAACTTCTCAGTACACCACATGGAAACTTTATTGTCTCAATCCAAAATAAAAAAAGGACATTTTACTAGGTTATATGTATACAGTGCCCTCCATAAGTATTAGAACAGTAAAGACAAAATTGCTTTGTCTGCTGTGGAGTCAAGACATTTGCACTGATTTGCATGATTAAAAGATGAATATGTGACAAAACTACAGAATGTCACATTTTATTATTAAGTCTTTCGACACATACATGTTTTACCAAATAAAAAGGACAACACTTTTAGAGTTCATCCCACTATTTGATGTGAGCATAAGTATTGGAACAGTTGAATTAAAGGCAGATGTGAAAGATTAAAAGCTAATATTTAATTGCAGATCCTTTGCATGCAATCACAACAGTGAGTCTGCAACCCATAGACATCACCAGACTCTTGGTCTTATGCTTTGAAATGCTTTTCTCCAGCCTTTAAATGTAGCCAATTCCAACTGTTGCTTGTTTTGTGGAGTTTCTGTCTTCAGTCTCCTCTTCAGCTGGTGAAATTAATGATCAATCGGATTTAAATCTGGAGAATGATTTGGGCAATCTAAGACTTTACATTTCTTTGACCTGATAAAGTCCTTGACTGAACTGGCAGGGTGTTTGGGGTCATCGTCCTGATCTAATATGAAGTGCTTTCTAATGAATTTGGTGGCATTTTCTTGAATACTGGTAGCCAAGATGATTTTGTACCCTTCCAAATTCATTCTGCTACTGTCATCATACATTAAGTCATTATTAAAATTAAGAGGTTCTGTTCTAGAGACAGCCATGCATGCCCTTGCCATGACACTACATCAACCAAGCTTTACAGATGAGGTTTTATGCTTAGGATCATTTGCAGTTCCCTTTTTTCTAGACATTTTGCTTTCCAGTCACTTAGATAAAGGTTCATCTTTGTCTCATTGGTCCATCAACATTTGTGAAGAATCTTGCCTTTCTATTTTTGCTGCTGATCAGAGCTTTGCATCTTGCTGTGTAGCTTCTGTAATTCTGTGTCAAATTCTCCTGCGGACTGTAGATTGACAGAACATCACCCCAGCTTTCTGGAGGTTGTTGGTGATTTTACAGACATGTATTTTAGGGTTCATTCCAGGTTGTTATTGGTTGCTGATGTCGCCGGTAGTTTCCAAACTCTTGATTTCTCCATGCCCTTTGTTTTTCCTATAGTTCAAATTGCTTGCTTTTCTTTCAGAGTCGACTTCCTCGTCTTCATCCTGGTTTGTGTGTGTTATCGTCAAATGCAAGACTTAGAAGGCAGAAGCAATGGATATAACTGATAAGCCACATTCCCTGCTTTTAATATCTGAAGAATTAATGCAACAGGACACAGCTGAACACGTAGAAAGACCTGTGAGGCAACTGTTCCAATACTTATGCTCACATCAGATAGGGAGATGAAACTCTAAAAGTGCTTAACTTCTTAGCTGGTAAAACATCTTTGTGTTGAATCACCCAATGATAAAATGTGACATTCTGTATTTTTGTCTCATATTCATCTTTTACTCATATTTACAGATTTATTGACTCCACAGCAAACAGAACAATTTTGTCTTTACTGTGTATATATATATATATATATATATATATATATATATATGCTGTTAATCGTTAAAACGTATCCCGGTTTCCACAAAATATTAAGTATTACATATATTTAATATTAAATATTTAAATATTCAAAAAAAAATAATAAAAGTCAGCATTGATAATAATAAGAAATGCTCATTGAGTAGCAAATCAGCATATTAGAATGATTTCTGAAGGATCATGTAACCCTGGAAACTGGGGTTATGACGCTAAAAATTCAGCTTTGAATCCAAGGAATAAATTACATTTAAAATACATTCACAAAGAAAACAAAAATGTTAAATTGGAACAATATTTCACAGTAGCACTATTTTATTGTATTTTTGATCAAATAAATGCAGCCTTGAAGAGACTTCTTTCAAAAACATAAAAAATCTTACCATACCCAAACGTTTTAATGGTAGTGTATGTTTCCCATCATTTTCTGTGGCACAACAATTACAAAAACAGAGATAAAGGCTATGATAATGAGTGTAATGTGCACTTCATTTCACAAAAAAGCATTCTTGTTTGTTTGTCAGGAAAATAAAAAGCGAGAAATATGAAATTGTTCATTCAGCTACCAAGAAAACACTGAGGATTTTAGCTTCCCCAGTCCCAGACGTTCCACTGACTGGCAAACGCGCTCATGAGTAGACCTGGAAAACACTTTGACTATGAATTAACATCATGGCACATACTTTCCTCTTAGTTCCCTACCATATCAAAACAGCATTCACTGACCTCAAGAACAATGCCTATGAGGCCTGGAAGTCACATGTCAGGCTGTCTAACCAGACATGGACATTTCTTTAAACAGGATTTATCTTGCTCTTAAGATAGTGTCCTGCTTTCCTAGTCAGCTTTAACAATCAATCTAAAGCCTCTTCCCTCAAGGTTTGCATAAGCCAGTGTCTGAGGAGTAACACAAGTGCCTTCACTGCTTCTGATTTATTTCTTTCTGCATGAAGATGAGATGCTAACAACCTCCCCTTGGACTAGGAAGCACTGCTAATATACTCCGTCTGGAAACATCTGAGCACTGTGAGTTGTCCCATTCAGTCTCTGATGCGAACAGAGGGAACATGGCCACAGTACTTAAGAGGAGGTTTCTAAAAATGTTTTATCTTTTCCTTGAATTACAATAGACAAACATAAAACCGCAGTGCAAAGAATCTCATGTTTTAAAGTCACCAGGTAGAAGAGGTCAGTCTTAAAACAGCTAAAGTCAAACATCGAGACAGAGTGGAGTGGATTAATGCCACAGAAAATCAAATCAAGGTCATTACAGAAGACCTGCACGCTCATTTCAGTCTTGAATACTTGAAAATAAATTTATTGTGCATCCAAGATATATGCCAGAGGTTCTAGGCTTAAATTAGACCAAATAAACAAAATATTAGCTTAATAATTTATTATTAATAATTTTAGATTAATATTTTTTTTTATTAATTTCCATGACGTTTTCAGAACTGGAAATCCCAATTTTTTAGACTCTGTGATATTTCCAGGTTGTCCAATGTCAGTTTGGACAAAATCATGGGTTCTTATAAAACTTAACGTGTGCAGCAGGTTTGTAATTCTAGTACTACCAGCATTATTAAATTAGTAATATTAATTTACTATTATAATATGTATTTGCTTTTGATTTTTTTCCCCGTTACATTTCTATATAGGTTTGAACAATTTTATTTCAGTTTCACTTTTTAATAGTTCCAACTCAAACTTTTTCAGTTAATATGTATATTTTGTTTCAGTTTATATGAATTTCTGAAAATGATTTTTAAGTGTTTTAATAATAATAATAATAATAATAATAATACAAGTATTAAAATTATACATTTGGTATTCTTTCAATGTAATGCACAAAGTTTTTGCACACAGATATATATACATATATATAAACACACACACGCATGCACGTGTGGAGGGACTTTGTAGAAAACAACGTTTTTGAGAGAGGCAGGGCATAGAGGAGCTACAATAATGTACAGGATTTGAAAAATAAAGTTTTTTTAACATTAAAGCATGTCAGCATATTCTGTAACACCAAATACACGAAATAATGAAAAAAGTAATTACTAATTTAAAAAAAAACATCATATGACCCCTTTAAAGGGTAAACAGGGTCAGAATAATACACTTTTGAACAGCAATTGTGGGGAAGAGTTCTCAGCCAGTGTGGTTCATAGTCAAGCCAGGTGGGTCAGACATGCGTGTGCGTCATTGCCATGTGTGTCATCTCCATGAATCTGCTATGGGTGTGACCACAACTTGGCTGTGTTTGAATTTCTGGTGCAGAGGAGGACAGAATCTTCCAGACACTGAATAATCTACAGCTTGAGAAGATGCAAATTATCATCATAAATTGAGATAGATGCCTGTTGCTATGATGTGAGACCTTGCAAGCATATAGGGTTTATTCATATGCACAAGCATAAGTGCCAGTTAACTTCCTTACTATAAAATTAGCAGCACACGATTGGCTTACAAACAGTAAATAAAGTCATATAGGCAGTTTGATGTTTTATCATAGGCTTATCCTCTATAATAAACTCAAATGACACATAGCACACCTATAAACTACACACATTTTTAGCCCAGATAAATGCCTCAGTAAATTTAAAGCAACTGAATGGATTCAGTAGAAAATGGCACACAGACAAAACCACAAAGAGCTCATCTAAAAGGAAAAAGTTTTTTTCTCTGCAGAAAGCAAACTTGACTAATAGAAAAAATAGTGTACCATCACACCTCCTTAAAGAAATGCAATCCTTTCTCATGCTCCTAAGAAAATTACAAAGAAATTACAGCCATCGATACATGAGTGTAATACTACACTGTCATCTGTGAATGAATGACTATTTCACTAAGAACCAGTTGTGTATGATAAATAATAAAGTAGATCTGTTAAGTTGACAGAAACAGCTCCAAAGCAAAAGACTTCAAATAATAAGCAGGAGCATAGAGCAGAAGGAAAGAAAAGGAAGAGGGATGCAAGAGTTAATAAACGCACTATATGCTTACCAGATGAACAGAAGTGATGCAAAAAGCTACTGACCTATTTATGAAACTGGCAAGAGAGCAGCAAAGAAACATCAAAATACTTCAAAGGCTTATTTTTAATGCCTTGTTGTGACTAAGTTTGGAAAAATCTACATATACACATACATTGCTCTAATGTTCATAAACAGTCTGCATTTCAAAGACTTTTTTGCAATATTTGGTAATATAAGATAAAAGATGTCGGGCTGAGCGACAGAGGAGCATGAAAGATGGATAGTGTGGCAGATGTCAGTGTTCTGATGATGAAATTCAGAATATAAGCATAATGAATGAACATCATGAATTTTTTTTTTTTTTTATAGCAGCAAGAACTGCAACTGTTTTGTTGAGTTTGATAAATAACACTTTCGACAACATATAGTGTCATTTTGATTATGGTGCACTTTTTTGATAAAACAGTATGTGTCATGACATTGCTTTATAAGGGATGGAAGCTAAAACTACACTGAAACTAAACAACCTTTTTGTTAAGAAAAATAAATCTGTTTAAGCACCACAAACAAAAAACAAAAAAACAATTTAATAATAACAAAACAAACATTAAAAAAATTGATAATAATAATAACAACAATAACAATAATAGAACCCCCCCCCCCTTTTAAATATAACATGTCAAAATAAAGAAACATGGCAAATCATCAGTTACAGAACTTTAAATAGCAATATCTGACAGAGGAGGGGTACCTTGGACAGCTCTTGTGACAATGTAGGTGGTGTGATTCAGCACCTTGGACAGCAACACCAGCCTGAAAAGCACCATTTGTGTCCGAGTTTCAATCATATGGGAGCGACTGCAAGAAGGCCAAGTTTAGTCAAGATATAGAGAACTACAACCTCTTTGGCTTCAAAAGCCTCACCAAATGAGGACAGAGAAAGACACATTAGTCAGCTTAACTGGACCGCGAAAGAAGAGGTCTTGAGACAAGCTTTCTTCTGTCTGGATTAAGATGTTGTATGTGCTTACATGATTCATGATTTTGTTGTGGTAGAAACTGGAGCAAGTTAAATGTATCTATTAGCCACAAGTAAATAATCAAAAAGACAAAAAAAAAAAAGAAAAATGAATGTTTTGAAAACATAAGACGGTTGTGAGTCTGTTTTTATAGGAAATCCTAAAAACAGATGCTCTTAACTACTAACACCATGTATCTGTCTGAATACCAACTCATCTCACATTTCAACTTGCTGTGGGATCTCTCTGGTGGCTGCATGCTTTATTTACAAAGATATAGAGTTGCATCACTGCTCATTGGCACAAACAGCAACAGAACTGACGTTAGGCAGCTCATTATTCCTGAAGCACATTGATTTGGAAATCATGAGTAACTTTCCAAACACAGAGAGACTTGATGACTAAAACATAGGGCAAGAAGAGGCTCCATCTCTTAGCATGCTTCATCTTTGCCAATTGCATTTTCATCTCCCTTTTATTCTGTTACCTGCGGTAATGATGAAGCATTTCTGACACTAAGAGTTTTTTGGAGTAAGAGATCACAGGAGGAGCTGATGAATGCTGATGATCATTATTCTAAATGTATAAATCTGACCACTTACATTAATTTAGGGCTTAAAATAAATGCATTAAGATGCCTGCTTCCTTCTCCTAATGGTTTCTATGAATACATAATTAGACACAATATTTATTGCATAAGATGAAATATAAGAAGCAAATTTCAATGCAATTAGGAAGCTTGAATTTGTGAATTGTGTGAATTTGGACTTAAATGTGCAGGCAGGTAAAATATCCCTGAGATATGAAAATGTGGGCATGGTTTTGCTGGATTTGTGAGTATTGGCAAGAATAGAAAATGGATTAACCTGTTTCATGCCTCTTTAATTCCTTTCATCTTTAAAGACACTACAGCAGAGATAAAAAAAATGAAGGATGATAAGTGCAGACAATAAAGGAGTCACATTTCATAGACCCGAGACTATGCCACACAATCGTGATTTCAAAACGGAGAAGCTTCAAATGAAAACTAGCTGCTCGTCTAAACGAGACACTCTTGTTGATTTCTAACGCTGAAGATGAATGAGAAATAAAAAGATGCTACTCTGTCTGCATGAGATAAAAACATGGGACTTTTATTAAGAGAATTTTCTTCAAAGAGAAAATCACCTAGATGAATTGACTTTAGTTTCTGTCTGCAAAATCTCTAAGCTAACTGATTTTAAGCTTGCATGGGATTTACTTTACCAGACGAAAGTAAGAAAGCAATATGTGCTTGACATTTATTCTTAGCAAGTTTCCCCTTAGTGTTATTTGCAGTACTGTGGCATCATTGTTGGGCAGAGCACTTCTTGCCCACTCAATAAAGATCTATGGGCTCCCCTGACAACTTAAAACATTGAATGCTCAAAGCAGCCATTTGTTTTCTCAAAGCATGAACACACATCCATAAAGGCACACAATGGAATGAAGTTTTTCAAATCCATGGGAATCTGCACTCAACCCACTCTCGGAAAAGTGTTCAGGGAACACTGGTGCTGGTAAAGAGAAAAACAAACATTAGTTTAAATGCTGGAGCCCAGCCTCACAATGCTGCCAGCCACAATCAATCCACCACCATGCACTCACAAAAATAGAGATGCGATCTGCAGCATAGCTGGATCGTGGGCTGGCTGAGTGTTTTGGGTGCACCCAACTTCCCTACTGCAGGAGGAATGATGGGATATGTGTGGACAAAGTTAGGCGATCTTGAGTTCTCGCTCCAGGCTACAGTGATGTTAGCATGTGATTTTGTATGTGTAATGCAGCATTAAGAGGACGCTTCCCATGCACATTTCCTTAAGCCTGTTGTGAATGTCCAGTGCTGCTCCTGGTCCAGCTGTGTGACCCCTCTGGACCCATCAGCCTGTTCTCCCTCTGGTCACTCACACAAATATATGCCTGACACACACAGTGAGTGTTTTAAGGGCAGGCATGCAGCGTGGCGGATTTTGCATTTGTGACCGGATAGGTGAACTAACCAATCACGATTGAATAGGTTTAAAAAATATATCTAAAAATAAATAAATAAAACCGATTTAAATGCTTCCTAACACAGTTTAAATAAATAGCACCATCACAGAGAAGAAAGTGAAAGTGGTAAGACAAGCTAACTACATTTTTGTCTTGCAATGAAATTGTACATGTAATTATCAACTGAAATTGCTTTGTTTTTGTGTTGCTTTTCTGGATGAATTTCAATATTTCCCTCTGGGCTGCATGTTAATTAAAACCTTGCCTATGGCAAACTCGACAGTGGGACAACATTTAGAAGAAAAAAAAAGAAAAAAATCTTGCAAATGCGAATAGAACAATTAAAAGCAGTGAGCTGTAAGATAAAAAAAAAAAAAACACAAACAAATGTTTCTGGACCAGCATCACTGACATGGGAATTAAGCACATGGTTTGAATCTGAGACTAAGGCAGTGAGTGGAAACTGATTGTGACAGGTGGAAAAAATGCAAACCAAGTAATTCAGTTTCTCAGCCTTCACATTGCTGTTGGATTACACTGCTGGAAGAGCCCTTCATTGGCCAAATGTGTCCAAGCAGTAAGCTTTGGGGTGTTTGCACTCAAGGCCATAAAATACACTAACACGTTGGGCTTATAGGACTTTAGAAATATAACATTCTACAATATAACGAATTCGAGGGGGAGGGCAGGAGGAGGAAAAACAGCTGTGTAGCATTTACTGCTCTGTGCAGTGCGACCTAGTTGTCCACCTGCACTGTTCTCTGTAATAAAATTCCTCACCACATTCTCTCTCTCTCTATATATATATATATATATATATATATATATATATATATATATATATATATATATATATATATATATATATATATATATATATATATATATATATATATATATATATACACACACACACAGTACAGACCAAAAGTTCGGACACACCTTCTCATTCAAAGAGTTTTCTTTATTTTCATGATTATGAAAATTGTAGATTCACACTGAAGGCATCAAAACTATGAATTAACACATGTGGAATTATATATATAACAAAAAAGTGTGAAACAACTGAAAATATGTCATATTCTAGGTTCTTCAAAGTAGCCACCTTTTGCTTTGATTACTGCTTTGCACACTCTTGGCATTCTCTTGATGAGCTTCAAGAGGTAGTCAGCTGAAATGGTCTTCCAACAGTCTTGAAGGAGTTCCCCGAGAGATGCTTAGCACTTGTTGGCCCTTTTGCATTCTGTCTGCGGTCCAGCTCACCCCTAAACCATCTCGATTGGGTTCAGGTCCGGTGACTGGAGGCCAGGTCATCTGGCGGAGGACCCCATCACTCTCCTTCTTGGATAAATAGCCCTTACACAGCCTGGAGGTGTGTTTGGGGTCATTGTCCTGTTGAAAAATAAATGATGGTCCAACTAAACGCAAACCGGATGGAATAGCATGCCGCTGCAAGATGCTGTGGTAGCCATGCTGGTTCAGTATGCCTTCAATTTTGAATAAATCCCCAACAGTGTCACCAGCAAAGCACCCCCACACCATCACACCTCCTCCTCCATGCTTCACGGTTGGAACCAGGTATGTAAAGTCCATCCGTTCACCTCTTCTGCGTCGCACAAAGACACGGTGGTTGGAACCAAAGATCTCAAATTTAGACTCATCAGACCAAAGCACAGATTTCCACTGGTCTAATGTCCATTCCTTGTGTTCTTTAGCCCAAACAAGTCTCTTTTGCTCGTTGCCTTTCTTTAGCAGTGGTTTCCTAGCAGATATTCCACCATGAAGGCCTGATTCACACAGTCTCCTCTTAACAGTTGTTCTAGAGATGTGTCTGCTGCTAGAACTCTGTGTGCCATTGACCTGGTCTCTAATCTGAGCTGCTGTTAACCTGCGATTTCTGAGGCTGGTGACTCGGATGAACTTATCCTCCGCAGCAGAGGTGACTCTTGGTCTTCCTTTCCTGGGGCGGTCCGCATGTGAGCCAGTTTCTTTGTAGCGCTTGATGGTTTTTGGGACTGTACTTTGGGACACTTTCAAAGTTTTCCCAATTTTTCGGACTGACTGACCTTCATTTCTTAAAGTAATGATGGCCACTCGTTTTCCTGTACTGCTTTTTTCTTGCCATAATACAAATTCTAACAGTCTATTCAATAGGACTATCAGCTGTGTATCCACCTGACTTCTGCACAACACAACTGATGGTCCCAACCCTATTTATAAGGCAAGAAATCACACTTATTAAACCTGACAGGGCACACCTGTGAAGTGAAAACCATTTCGGGTGACTACCTCTTGAAGCTCATCAAGAGAATGTCAAGAGTGTGCAAAGCAGTAATCAAAGCAAAAGGTGGCTACTTTGAAGAACCTACAATATGACATATTTTCAGTTGTTTCACACTTTTTTGTTATGTATATAATTCCACATGTGTTAATTCATAGTTTCGATGCCTTCAGTGTGACTCTACAATTTTCATAGTCATGAAAATAAAGAAAACTCTTTGAATGAGAAGGTGTGTCCAAACTTTTGGTCTGTATATATATATATATATATATATATATATATATATACAGTTGAATAAAACAAAGAAGATTCAAAAGAAACAACAGTGTTGACAGAAACACACATACAATGGAAGTCAATGGCACAACTACAGTACCAACCAAATCCCATATGTAAGTGATATCTGATTATAACTGATTATCAGTTAAGCCTAAATACATGTAACCAACAATTTTTTTATGCAGTTCTTAAAGGGGGCATGACATGGCATGTTTTTTTATTCTTTTTTTATTTGTTGTTATTATTATTATTGTTGTTGTTGTTGTTGTTGTTATTATTATTATTATTATTATTATTATTATTATTATTATTATTATTATTTATACATATTTTGTATTCAACCCTCATTCTGAAACTCTGTATAAAATGATCTGTTTTAAGAGGGCGGCTGCTATAAGTCTTGTTAGTAATCGGCTACTGTTGTGATTGGCTAATGTCATTGCATAAGAAAAAGCATTAATGCCTCCTCGCTATTGAACCATATAAACTTTTTATTTTTAATAGATTTTTAATGTTTATGAAACCGGTTTCCTATGCTCAACAATGTTGTATTTATTTGAAAGCAATTCAATAAAAATAACAATATTGTCAAATGTGTTTTATTTTAAAATATCTCTTTGCATCTGATTTGGCTGTTACGTTTATTTGTAACATTGGCCTTCAAGTCCTAAATTTACATTCATATTTTGAATGTCATTTAGTCCTGTGATGGAAAATCATCACACTCCAGTCTTCAGTCGGATGATCCTTCAGAAATCATTCTAATTTCCTGATCTGATGTTGCTCAGGAAACATTTCTTATTATTCTTGACATCAATGTTTGAACCATTCGTTTGTATTTTTGTGGAAACCATAACATGTATTTATGCTTCTTTGAGGAAGGTTTAAAAGAATGAGATTTATTTTAAATTGATTTTTTGTAACATTATAACTGTCTCTACTGCCACTTTTGATCAATTTAATGCATTCTTGCTAAATGGAACTATTAATTTTATTTAAAAAAAAAACTCACTGACCTGCAACTTTTGAATTGTATTGTAAGTGGATCTTGTTACATGTGCATAAAAACCAAAAACATACAGTACAGTATCAGATCTGATTTCATTGCATCCAATTTGGGCTACTATCATATATGGTCCTAAATTCAATATGTAACTGATATCTGAGTCAAGTCTAAATACTGAAGTCTAACATCTTTTAATACAGTTTTTAATACTATTTATTTATGTATTAATTAATTATTATTAAATTATATATATATATATAAAAATACAAACCCGATTCCAAAAAGGTTGGGACACTGTAGAAATTGAGAAAAAAGGAATGGAATAATTTACAAATCTCATAAACTTATATTTTATTCACAATAGAATATAGATAACATATCAAATGTTGAAAGTGAGACATTTTGAAATGTCATGCCAAATATTAGGGTTAGATTCAGAGAATCTGGAACAATCTCTGTCAAGGCCAGAAAACCATACTGGATGCCCGTGATCTTTTGGCTCTTAGACAGCACTGCAAACCATAACGGAAAGCTGCTGTAATGGAAATCACAACATGGGCTCAGGAATACTTTCAGAAAACATTGTTGGTGAACACAATCCACCGTGCCATTCGCTGTTGCTGGCTAAAACTCTGTAGGTCAAAAAAGAAGCCATATCTAAACATGATCCAGAAGCGCAGGTGTTTTCTCTGGATCGAGGCTCATTTAAAATGGACTGTGGCAAAGTGGAAAACTTTTCTGTGGTCAGACGAATCAAAATTTGAAGTTCTTTTTGGAAAACTGGGACGCCATGTCACCCGTACTAAAGAGGACAAGGACAACCCAAGTTGTTATCAGTGCTCAGTTCAGAAGTCTGCAAGTCTCTTTTTTGAGATGGGTTGATGCCATGAAATTTAAAATCAACTTATTTTTTCCCTTAAAATTATACATTTTCTCAGTTTAAACATTTGATATGTCATCTATGTTGTATTCTGAATAAAATATTGAAATTTGAAACTTCCACATCATTGCATTGTTTTTATTCACAATTTGTACAGTGTCCCAACTTTTTTGGAATCAGGCTTGTATATTTATATTTGTCATTAAGAATGTAATTAGAAAAAAAAAAAACACTTGTTAACTGGTGAGATGCTAATAGACAGTTAATTAGTTTGTTTAATGAACTAGCATATAAATGCATTTACAGCAATACTTTTCCTTAGTATTTAATTACTTTTATGTATTTTAATGAATACATTTTTTTTTTACTTTATTGCAGATCTCAAAATACTTTATGGCCTGACTAACACATAACGTCTCAAAGCACGAGTAAACACATAAGACTTCAATCACTGACTGAGTGCTGGCAGTTCAAGGACACTGTGAGGGGGTTAACACTGCTGTAATCTCATCTGACACACGGTATACTGCAACGGCCTGCTTCAAATGTCTGTTCACACAAGTGGAACAGTGCGCGCACACACACACACACACACACACAGACACACACATATGGGTTGTTGACATGACATGACATGACATTTTCACTGTCACACAAGACCAGAATGAATATAATTAGTATTGTCATTATTTAAAATGCAGTTAACGGACTACATGGACCTATTGTTACAAAATCTTCAGTGTTATTTGAATTTTTTTCTTTTTTTAGCCAAATCTCTAAATTGTCCTTGTAACGGTCTCAAGCATGGTTCAATAAATTACAATTTTTATAAACTCCTATTAACTTTGGGGTCAATTTGACCCCATTGAATATTTAACGTCTGTAAATACATTATTAAAAAGTTTTTTTTTTTTTCAGATTTAATGAATTTTCCTAATTAAATGGGAACAACTCTGTAAACATAAAATTAACCTGCAGGTATTTTTTAAATGTCCTGTACACATTTTGTAGCATCGGTGTTCCTTGGGGTCAATTTGACCCCAGGCTCTTTTAGCTGTATAAAACATAAGAAATATAAAAATTTTACACACATTTGTTTTGAGGTCACTATAACATGTTATAATTATATAATGTTCATTATAATTTTACATATTCAATATTATATAAAAAAAAAAAATTCCCTCTTTTTTAGGGCTCTAACCTAACATTACCGTATCTGAGATAGTTCACATGACATGGGACATAATTCTCATGAGAACTTTGATGTTTCCCATGCCATGGGGGAGGGGAAAACATCATTTTTGCAAGAAGTTTGATATTTCCTGTGCAGTGGGGAAAGGAAAACCTAATTTTCATGGTTTACCAAACAATGGGGAGGAGCAAACATTATAAAAGCATGAACAGAAGCATTCTAAACCATTCTGTGTAATCTCTATGTTCTCCTTCTCTCTCATTTGAAAATTACATCCAAGCAAAGATTTTCTGTCAATGAGATTTTGTCACAGGTTTTTGACAGTGAAAGTGACAGAGGAGAATGTGTCTGAGACCGATGATAATATTGAGGACCCTGATTATGAGGCATCCTCCTCAGATGACAATGAGACTCCTAATGTTGACCCTACTGTTGTCTCTCAACCAGCCACAAACCCATAACCTTCCAAAAATGGAAAGTTATCATGGTCCCACTCACCACCTGAACAACAGGGTAGACTTAGTGCTGCTAATGTCATCAAAATGGTTCCAGGGCCCACTAGATATGCTGTCAGCCATGTCCAAGATATAAAATCAGCATTTCATATTTTTATCACACCATCAATTGAAAAGGATGTACTTGAAATGACTTAGAGGGTAGGCGTGTGTATGGGGATGGTTGGAAAGACTTCGATGTAACTGACTTGAAAGCCTACATTGGGTTGCTCATTTTGGCAGGAGTCTACAGGGCAAAAGGAGAAGCAACAGCATGCCTTTGGAATGCTGACACTGGTAGGGCAAAATGCAATGTGCCCCTGAGGGGGCACATCTTGTAGCTTTTGGTTTCTCAACCGAGGTTGCAGAGATCATCCAGAACTCCCTCCATGAGGAAACTGTACACCTTGAGGTGGAAACCTTTCACCTCCTGGTGCGAAGACTGCCAGCACAACCCAGTTATTTGCCCAGTTGGGACAGTTCTTGAGTTCCTGCAGGCCCTTCTTTCTGCAGGTTTGACCCACTCTACCCTGAGGGTCTACGTGGCGGCCATTACAGTCTACTGCGCCCCTCTTGGTGGCCATTCAGTGGGCAGACACCCTCTGGTTACATGTTTCCTCTGCGGTGCACTGAGGCTGAGGCCTCCGGCCAGAAGAAGTGGTTGATCAGGATGCTATCCTAAAACCTTGAGTCTTCTGATCTCCCCACACCATTGAGAGTCAAGATTTACTTGAACCGAAGTAGGGCAGCCTCCAAGGCCTTCTTGTCAGGTGTGTCTATATAGGACATCTGCAATGCAGCTGGACGGTCCACACCCCTCACATTCATCAGATTTTATGGTTTAGATCTGCGAGCCACTCACAGCTCTTCTTTCACTTGCCTTAATTGTGCTCTTTGTATGCACACTAGGCAGGGACTTGCAAGTCTGGCGGCGTGGGCATTGTAACCATGGTCCCCCGAAGGGAATGAGATGCTGCGTCTCAAAGCCATACTTCCGGCATCACTGCCAGAGTTCGTTTCATTCCTAGAAGCTGACGCTTGTTCCAACTTACGTTCTTTTATAGCTTCCTGGTCGCTACGTCACCCGCCTATGACGTCACACCCATTCATGAGACTGATTTCACATACTATTCAGAGCTGGTCATGCTGAAGGGCGTTACCATAGCGTTTCGGACGCAGCGTCTCATTCCCTTCGGGGAACCATGGTTACATACGTAACCTAGGACGTTTTTCTTGGGGTCAAATTGACCCCACACATTATGTATGTTGCAATCCTTGATAACAAAAAGAACTGTTATGTGTTCCTTACTGATGTTTTGATTGTGATGATGTTCTGTTTAAATATAAATATTTAAATGTTTAAAATAAAATCCTTCAAAATGTTTGAAATTGTGTTTGTTTTTCCCGGGGTCAAATTGATAACTTGTGTTACTATCCTTGATAAAATAAATTGTTTTTCTTTTCAAATGTTATAGATTACAAAAATCTATACTTAGAAATATTATAAAACAAATAAAACACCAAAAATATATATACTTTTGCAATTTTAGGTCAATCAGTAAGATTTTATGGTGATTTGTAAATGTCTCCATAGTCGTCCAATGGGTATTCTGGATGTATAAGGGGTGGGGAGGGGGTGGTGGGTGGATGTCCACTTAAAAGGCTATTTAAGTAGTCAACAAAGACATAAATTACCTGAGACACAAACCTTAGTAAAAAAAAAGAAATCATATTCTGGAGGTTTAAATTACTGGGGTCAAAATGATTTGAGGGTAACAGGAGGGTTAAAAAGAAAATCATAAAATTGTTAATAAACATCTCAGGCATAATTTTAGAAGTTTCTATTTTAGTAAATGGCAATCTTTTCTTTCATCCACATATTTCTGAAAGCGTATGGTCTTGATACATTTTGTCACTGAAAACCATGTCCTGCGGTGTGACTCCATATCCTGATTTTAAATTGGCCAATTCCACTTACAACTTACCTAATTCAAGGTCATGTTCTGAAGCCAATTGTGAAGCCCATGACATGTGCACATGATAAAGTTTGTCTCAGAATTTTTCAAATATTAAATTTTTTGGAACCACTGTAAAAGTGTTACGTTTTGTTGGCCTTTGGTGTGATGGTCCTAAATTATATTTTCACATTAAAAACTATGCTAAACTACATAATCATGGAAAATTAGGCAAATGTTTCATGCTAACTGCTAATGACAGGTTAGTTCTGAATAGCAAGGTCATTAATTGAAACAAAAGGCTAAAACCTCCTTTGGTGTGACAGAAAATGTCCACCGGTGTGACGCATGTACTGTGCTTCACTTTATAACAGTACCTGCACAGATTCGATGTGAGAATGTTTGATAAACCTCTATCACCACAGCAGACTTCCATGCTGGACCAGCAGGAGACTGGATTTTCCATCAACAACATTGCCTGCTAATGACCAAGAAAAATAACCATGTGCTCTTAGCATAACCTGTGGAGACTCATATCATATCATATCACTTCAAAAACAACCAAAGGAAGTGAATGTACTAGCACAATCTGTGCAGCCTGTTGATGCAGTAGCCTCTCATTAAACAATGCAGTGTGATGTACTAGTTAGAGAAGCACTATTTCATCTCAGCAGCAAGATGAGCAGACATCACAGTAACAGTGGTAGAATCACAGGGGTCACAGAAGCCCCAAGGGGTACCGTTTGAGGTGCTGGTAATGAGAAATCACTTGACTAGCCGCAGCCAATCAGACAGTGCCACTGAGCATGTCAAAAGCATTGAGTTATGATTGATTTCTCTCTCAGCTAGGAAGAGTAACATAGGCATTTGAGAGAGAACAGGGGAGGTGTACATGTTATTCCAGCACTGGTAATCAAAAAAACTGAAAAATACAGTCTCAGGGCTGATTGATTTTGATGTCTTTTATATCATTGATCTATGGCTCCCGTAAAACAGCTGATTTAATCCATAGATAAAGAGCTAGAAATCGACTGGATGAAATCCAGACATTCCGGGGTGGGGCTGCATGATTACTTACATTTCTTCTACATTTCATACTGGTATCTCTTATTTCATCTTTACTGAGAAAATATCTACATCTACCTTTTATATAAATTTATTGCATCAATGATGAATGTAAGTAATAATAAAAATCAACTAAAATCAGTGGAATGGTAGTGCCATACTTTCGCAATGCTGCACCCACACCAATACGTGTCTGAATATGAATATAATATGAATATTTTCATATAAGCCAGAAAAACAAACAATTTACATGTTCACATAACAGTAACACAATTTACACAGTGTACTTTCTCAAAGTGTAACATCTCTTTGCCCTCAATGTTCTTCCTCTTACATATTAGCAGTTATGTTTATATACTCAAAAAGTCTTGAATGACAAATCCTTTATATATATCTCTCACATTTTTGAGCCTTTTTAGTATGGTTCATTTAAGGTTCAAAACCTTAAGGTGAGGGCCCTGAGGACCAAATAGGTACTGCGCTCGAGGGCAAACTGTCTTTTCCTCATAGCAAATGCCGACCCAGACAATATCAATGGACCGCTCAGCAGCATCTGAAAGTGAGGTCACAAGTCCAGTCCCAACAGATCTATTAAACTAAAGCCTGATAAACCTGAGCGCACCAAATTCTGATGGGGTCACGCAACACTTTTGTCTGTTTTTGTTGAGTAAATCTCACAGCAGCACTATAGGTGTAGTACAGAGCCCCGCACATGGCATGCAGGAAAAAAATTATAATTGTAGGCTAAATCGTGTGCACGATTTACTATTTTGTTCCCTCGATTTATAAATTGTGCGTACGATTTACTAATTTGTTTCTTCAATTTCTTCAATATATATATTTAAATATTTCTTAGTATTCTACGTAGATGCATAAGAAGAATTATGTTTATACATAAATTAATTACATTATTATGCAGACAAGCATATGCCTGCATGGTTGGAAAGAGCTGGATTTGGTTGTAATGTGCAACTCTTTCAGAGACTCCGAATTAATGAATCGGATGTGTTCTTGTCAGCTTGTGTGCTATTTTAATGCAAGACAGCAGCACAAGGCCCCATTTATTAAGATCAGTAAACTGACAGGTGAATGTGTCTAAAAGCTTCAGCGGAATGGATTTTGATGCCACATTCTGTTTACAGCACAGCAATATCAAATGGATTAATACTGTCAGAGAGACAAATTAATCAATCAGAAGCTTTATCAAATATGATTTAAAGGTAAACAACAGAGCAATGTGTTTACAGTATGTGTGCATGTGTGTCTGCATGTTTAACTGTCTGAGTGATATGACAAACCCTATCTATACACCAAAAGCAATGTAAAATCAGCCTGAGTGACAGAACCTTTCACTTCCTGTGCTATCTTATCTCTAAGAGAATGGGACCCGCAGCTTCCAGCTAACAGCTGTTCAAAGCCCTTTTTTCCATTACGCAGTCTATTCCCCTCACCACAAAGTGCTATTCATTTCCAATCACACAAGCCTGTAATTGCCAACAGCCTGCTTTACACAGAGACCTGTATTTGTGGTGTTCTTTCTGCAGCCGGAGACATGTGACAGTCAGACTGCAGCAAAGAACTGGAATTTGCTAGGTCCCGAAATGTTTGCTGGGCTAGAACAGTACATGTGCATGCAAACAGTTCTGTTGCTTTAAGGATGATGTGTCAATACTTTCTCAGTTGAATGTGCTAAATGTAGGTTCGCTTTCCTTGGACACTGTGATGCTATAAAAAATTGCTCTTTAGACAGACTGACATGTCAACGTCTGGCTCATCCAATGGCTTGAGTTGGGGTGGGACTAGGCTACTTGTTTGTCAGACCAAGAGTGAGTACATTTTCTAACTAGCTGAGCCTGAGGTTGAGTACATTTTCAGCAAATTTTCTTTCTATTTTGGGTGAACATGTATTTATGCAGTACATCCATAGTCTTATTGGTATTTAATGTAGTAGATAAGTCTACAGATGGTAATATTGGAAAATATAATCAACATACAGAATGCTCCAAAAACTTAAACTGCAGTGCTCATACAACATGGCTCACTACTTTTTTCCCTTTCACTTACTCGATCCCTACCTGTCATTTCAGGTCCTTTTTATAAGGTATCCGACAATAAAGTAGTAAAAGAGCAGAAAAAAAGTTCACACATGCTATGCTGTGAATTACAGAATATACAAAAATTCTGCTTCAGGAAAGTATGACCTAACCATTTCCATCCTAAAGAGCATAGTTTCTGACCAACATCTTCACAGACATCATCACCTCTGGCCTACTTCCTCTGTCTGTTCCTGTCAGATGTTGTTTGCGCTGGCTGAGTCTGCTGGTGTGGTACTTTGGATATTCAGATGCTTGCCAAGAGGTCACACCTGGTTGCTGTCCGTGACACATGACAGACACTTGGTGGCCCTGTATCTATGGCAACCGTAGACAGGGATGGGGAGGAGCAGAGGTCAGGTTTGAGAGAGGTTTACCTGGAGCTTACAGCTCACACAGGAAAAGACACACTGAATGGTCAGAGTGACAGGGGGTGGTCTGAAGGATTTATCTGAATGGTGGAAAGCAGAAGAAGAAATTAGAGGACACCTGAGGAGAAGGGTGCTAAACGACCAATGAGTGCCATTAAAGTGGAAATATCAACTTAATCCCAGGATTGGCTACTTAATGGTTTCAAGAGGTACTGTGTGACTACAGATCGAGCTTCTCGCTTTGACTGTGAGGGCATTGCACAAAAAACAGGGTTACCAGATGCTCAATTAACATGGTAATTTCATAAATATCTGAAGCACATTACAAGTCAATAGTAATGCACTCTAGTGAGGAAGACACAGATGCTGCATAGATTTGTTTTTCCTTCTTAATCCCACTTGGGAAATGGGACTTCAGAGTAGCTGACTTCAGAGTAATCACCACTCTACGAGTGAGTGTGCAAAAACAGGTCCAGAACTTGATTTGCCAACAGTTATTAATTGTATATATTTGTATTGTTTGTAGTCTCATATGGTACTAGTATTGACTGTTTTACCTTGAATAAAACAAGGGTGGAGTATTTAGAAAGGTTCCTGTTGTTTATCATACAACATTCATAACCCCAGCTATGATTGAAATCTGGGCTATGCTGTAATGCTTTCACAAATAATTTTCCTTCAAGAAACCGTTTTAATGAAGAGGGGGAAATAAATGGTGTTTAGATACAAACAGGGTGTTGCATCAAAACAGAAAATGCTTAAAAGTGCTAAATAAAATGAGAGCTGAGAGAAATAAAGAAAGGCTATATTCAGAATATCACACTACTATACAAGTCAGACTATTGTTTAGTATTCAGTTCATATGCACAGTATAAACAGTTTCCATATGCATGAAATATATGGATGGCAAAGGGTGCAGTATACACTATGCAACAAAACACACTATATGGTAAACTGTAACCATCCACCCATCCATCCATTCTCCAAACCACTAATTCAACTGTAGGCTCGCAGAGATAGTGTAGCCTAGAATTAAGCATGGTAGTTAATAGTGAGAATAAGTCCTTAAAATACTGTGTTACCTTAAATGTTGGACTGTATACTGCACAGTGTGCTGTGTGCTATACTATCCCAGATACAGCAAAAGACTAATTGAAATAGTTAGATGGCCTCATACACACAAAACTTTTTCAAATAAGTTCATTCTCATTTTAGCAGAAGTGTGACTGTGGTATCTCCGGCAGAGTTACCAATGAAGTGGACATATTACAGCAGGAGAGAGTTTGAAAGCCGTAGAAAAGAGAAGGGAATGACAGTTTGTGATGGAAAGCAAGAGGACTGAGAGAGGATGAAACTCACAACTGTCACTGGGATGTCCCTTGGGTGAAGGGGTAGAGGGAGCTTGAGTAAAACATGTCTGACAAGCCAGATCAGAACCGCTGACACACATCCAAAGCAAAACTCTGCTTCCTAAACACACACACACATGCACTAAACTCATTGTGTCTTGTTACTCAAACATAAACCGGTTCTCAATTGAAAATGAACCCGAATCCTGATCATTTTTACTTGACAAGACAGCAATGAGCAAATATATTGCTTAGGGTGAAGGCAAAGACTTACATAAATTTCCTGAGGTGCGAGACAAAACAAGTAGCTTAAAACCAATCACAACCCTAACATCACAAAGTGTGTTAGAGTGAAAACAGAACTATCTGAGCCTCTACCAGAAATCTCAAAAAGGAGAAAAAAAGCCTTTCATTTTCTCACTTTGATTAAACTTTTTCTCTTATTTTTGATGAAAGTTTGGCTCTAAATTAGAGATAAAAGCAAATTGCCAAGTCTTGCTTTGTGTGGCTATTCCTTCGTTTTGTTGACCTTTACTTCAATCTGTTTGAATAGCTCTGTGGACACGCCGAGACAGAGTTCATTCAAGATGAGATTGCACCCAACACTAACAAGAGCGGCCTGGTTTGGACAGAACAAGATCGAAACATTATAGGGAAGATTGGTCTCAGGTTTAGAGAGATTACTTACAAGTTGTATGTTGTAGAGCAATGTGAAACGATTCTCGGTCAATTATAACTAACAATCCTCAGCATCAAGTTTCATCAGTGTTAAGTTTTTGTTCATCTGTTGTACCAATGCAGACTTAGAAGTAAACTGAATTCGTAAATAACAAGAACGGTTGAAAGACAGTAAAACAATGAGCAGAACTGAGATAGACAATATAACATTTCAGACAACTTCAAAAAATCTAAACGAAGTAAAAACATTTGGGGGCGGGGGCTTAGCATAGTCAGAAAACATGGATAGCACTGCATTCTAATATGAATGAAAGTGAACATAATATGTAATTTTCAAAGCCTTTCTTTTTGTTTAAACTCCGTTTGTTCAGTTGCCTTGTGAATAATTGAAGCTTTGAAATCTGTTCCATATCTCTGACAAGCAGGTCTATTATAATTATGGGCTGCTACATTATTATGATTACCAATTGAGAGGAGAGAGAGAGAGAAAGACTAGAGGAAGCAAGAGAGAAGCTGCTTCCTGGGTAACCATGAGATGAGATTCGAAATGAAAGAAATATTTGATGAATTTCTCATTTAAGTCGGACGTCTCTGCTCCAATTGGGAGACAATTTATTCATCTGACAATATGAAGAATATAAGATGCATATCATCTGCACTAATAAGACTGAAGCACCCAGAACATCAGCACAATCATAGAGAATAAAGAATCATTGAGTCAGGTTTGTTGCTGGCGATTAGAAAACCCTCAATCGTCATCTTTCTCCTGGTGATTTGATCTGCTTTCCAAATCATCTCTTTTGTCTCTAAGATTGGGATTTGTGATGAGGAATATCTTCGTTTCATGTTTGACGGGGCTCTGGAGGTTGTAACGGTGGCTGCCCCAAATCAAATTTGACTTAATAAAATTTTAATTGTTCGGGCGCCAGACAAGTAAAACTTGTCAAGTAAACAAAAAAATATATATATGTAATGAAGTTCAATTTCCCCGAAGATAACTCAAACCACCGTTACACAAAAAACGAAAATAAATTCCTTCAAATACCCACAATAATGTAGAATAGGGCTTAAATGACACACAGTCAGAAATTGAAGGGTTTGGTCAAAAATATGTATATTTTAAGAAAACATTTTTGCAAAGAAATAAAATAAAATAAACTACACAAAGTTAAATTTTCACAGAGTTTTTTTTCTTTACCTCACACGACAAATAACAAAATATTTAAGGCAAACAGTTCTTTTTTTCAAACTCAGTTTGTGTTCAATTTTCAGCCAAAATAAAGAAATGAAAGAGGAAAAAAAAAAAAAAACACACAAAAAAAAACACTTCAAACGAGTGTTTGTGTATGGGTGTGTGCGTGTACAATGAGCGTGTATGTGTGTGTGTGTGGTGGTGGCTGCGTGAAGCAGTCTGTGTAGCGGCCGCAAATCCTGGGCCGGAGAAAGAGTTTGGAGACTTGGCGAGAGTTTGGCGTGAGTTTAGAAACTCTTGGCGTGAGGTTAAAAGATGATGGACATCACCACTAGTACCTGAGGCAGGCGAACGAACCAGGCTGGATTATGTTGCACCAGGCAGGCGAACGAACCATGCAGACGCAGTAGAGCAATTTCTCCGTCACTTTGGCGATCGCACCCAGTCAGCGCATGCACAGAGATTCCAGCAAAGAATAGTACGACCTTCAGCTTCAGGTAGCGTGTGTCCCACTCCAATAATAACCTACAGGTGTGTTTTGTTTTTTACTCGCGCCCCAACTTCCGTTTCTAGCGCTCTTTTATTCTAAATTTCCTCATTGGTTTCCGCCCATCAGAAAAAATGAAAAGCTGATATGGATTTCTTCCATATCGCTACACTCTCCCTCCCTGGAGAAGACAACCTATGGTTGTGGAAATGTATCATAATCATAATTAAAATCCAATGAATTCCTCTTCATCAGAAGATTCATTGAATATCTGGCAGAGCCTTTTCTTCTCCTGGCATTCCAGCTCTTCAGCCGTGGGAAAGCATGGTTTCAGGTTGCACACATGCACTATGCGAACATCTTCGCCAGTGGACTCTAGCGCTATTCGATAGTTCAATGGACCCACCTGTTTTATGACACGGTAAGGGCCTTTCCATTTTTGAGCCAATTTTGCAGTGAAGTGATGTTGTGCACTAGACTGGGGAAAGGTTCTCATCCACACACGATCATTTTCCTTGTATGTGACATCTCGTCTTCTTTTATTATAATTCCGAAGCCGTCTCTTTTGTGCTTTTTTACAGCATTCCATGGCCTTGGTCTGAAGCTCAGTTAGGTGGTGGACTGTATCGTAAGATGTGCAGTCTGGAGTTAGATTCTTGCCATGTAACACCTTGTCCATGGGACTTTGCAGTTTCCTCCCCAAATGAAGCTCTGCAGGGGTCATCCCAATCGTTTCCTGGACAGCTGAATTAATAGCAAAACGGAGTTCCGGTAAGTATTGGTCCCATTTTCTGTGATTGTTGTCCACATAGGCAGAAATCATGCATTTGAGCGTACGGTTAACCCTCTCGGTCATATTTGTTTGTGGATGGTATGATGTTGTCAATTTAGGTTTGATACTCCACTTTTGACAGAGTTCTCTGAACAGTGATGACACAAATTGTGTACCTCTATCCGACAGAATGAAGTCTGGCACCCCCCAACGGGTTAGAATTTCCTTCCGAAGAAGTAACGCAACAGTCTCAGCTTTAGCATTGCGCATGGGGAAAAATTCCACCCACCGGGAGTAGTAATCTACAAAGACTAAGAGGTACTCATTTTGCTGTGTGCTGCGTGGCATTGGCCCCATAATGTCCACTCCAAGCATCTCATTGGGACGGGTGGTGGTGACTTGCTGTAGTTTGCCCACAGGTTTCTGATTTTCTCCCTTAAGAGTCTGGCATTTGACACATTTTTTGACGTGGTGTTTTATGTCAGTCCACATTCTAGGCCAGAATGCAACATCATGGATACGCTTGTAGGTCTTATAAATACCTACATGACCGCTCCAGGGATTAGAGTGGTAGTGGTGTAGAATGGACGACACAAGGCTGGTAGGAATGTAATGAACTTGATTGTTCGGCAGGTGAGTTTTGTGATAGAGTTTATCTTCCACTATCTCATACTGATCTTTAAAAGAGGAATCATTTTCTGCAAGTGCTTTAAGTGTGTTGGTGATGACAGGGTCTTTGTGCTGTTCCTCCCAGATTGTGGCTGGAGATATCGGAAACTCAGCATTCTCCTGTTGGTGTTGGTTGGTGTACAGGTTACAACTGGTGTGAATCCGAGACAGAGCATCAGGTGCCATATTTAGTTTTCCTTTGCGATATTCAATGATAAAATCAAATCTCTGTAGTCGCAAGGCCCACCGGATGAGGCGACTCGTGGTTTTTGTGGAAGACATTACCCATTGTAACGCTGAGTGGTCTGTGATGACAGTGAACAGTTTGTGCTCTAGGTAGTGCTGCCATTTTTCCAGGGCCCAAATTACAGCCAAACACTCTTTTTCAGTGGCTGTGTAATTGGTCTCTGCTTTGTTCAGGGTTCTGCTGGCATAAGCAATAACTTGTTCCAATCCCTGTTCCTTGCGCTGGGTCAGCACAGCACCCAGACCAGTGTTACTGGCATCCGTATAGACAGTAAAAGGCAGTTGAAGGTCAGGATGGCCAAGAATGGGAGGAGAGGTAAGACAGCATTTTAAATGTTCAAAGGCTTGTTGACATTGTTGTGACCAGAGGAATGAACATCCTTTTTTTTTCAGTGCATTGATGGGTTCAGCGATCCTGGAGAAGTTTGGTACAAACCGGTGGTACCACCCGGCTAACCCCAGGAAGCGCTGGACCTCCTTGATGCTGGTGGGCACAGGGTATTCACGTATAGCCTCCACTTTACTTGGGTCTGCAGCTATGCCTTGGACGCTGACAACATGTCCCAGAAAAGTTATTTTCTGAAGACAGAACTTGCTCTTTTTTACATTAATGGTGAGGCCAGCCATTTGCAGTTTATAAAAAACAGCTTGGAGGTCGGAGAAGTGCTGGGCTACAGATGGTGAGTAAATAATGATGTCGTCAATGTAGACAAAGCAGATGTTTCCACGCAATTCTCCTAGAACGTTCTCCATTAGTCTTTGGAAGGTTGCTGGGGCATTTTTTAACCCAAATGGCATAACATTAAACTGAAACAGTCCTGATGAAGTTGTGAAAGCTGTCTTTGGTTTACTTTCTTGATCCATGTTTACCTGCCAGTAGCCACTGTTAAGGTCAATGGTGGAAAAGATGGCCGCTCCAGATAGTGACTCCAAGATCTCAGTGATGTTGGGTAATGGGTAAGCATCATTCTCTGTAATGGCATTAACTTTTCTGTAGTCCACACAAAACCTAAGGCTTCCGTCTTTTTTAGGGACCAAGACGACAGGTGAGGCCCATCCAGAGTGTGATGGTTCTACGATGCCGGCAGTCAACATCTCTTCCAGTTGCTCTGTAATGACAGCTTGTTTGGCAGGTGTTGTGCGGTACGGTCTTTGTTTTATAGGTACTTGGTGGGTAGTATATATGTGATGCTGTGTAACTTCAGTACGTCCTGGACGAAGGGTACAAACTTGAGGGTTTGACTCGAGGATCTGCCGTAACTGTTGCTTGCCTTCCGGAGGTAAGTGGGCATCCTGTACAGCAGTGTTAATTAGTGTCTTCTCATCCAGGCAGGCTGGTTGAAACATGTTAAGTTGAGGAGGAGGAACAGAAGATAGTAAGGAGAGGCTGTTGGGATTTTTATTTCCCATCTTTCCCCTTGGATGTTGGGAACTGATAACTGGTACACTGGCATTTGTTGGCTGGAAAGGATAATACTCTTTAGGATTGGACTGAAATGAATACTTTTGATCTGCCACATTGATCTGCAGCCCACTGGAGAAGATGAAGTCCAGTCCTAATACGACTGCATAGGCCAGGGCTTTGGCTGATAGAACAACAGCAGGTATGGTGAATACTTTTTGATGTAGGGTGATTGGCATGTTTATCCAACCTAAAGGAATTTCTGCTTCCCCATTTGCTAGGTAGAGCGGACCCTGGGTCCATGGATGGAGTTTTTGTGAAGTGAGCTCCTTCCAGAGATTCTCATGTAGAAGGGTGTAGCTAGCCCCAGTATCAACAATGGCTTTTCCCTTCCAGGTACCAATGCAAAGTGGTATCACTAATTGTTGTGGAACAATTGCAGCAGGTGGTGGTTTCTTACCAGTTGTTGATGAATTGTGGGGAAAGGTGGCAGACACAGAGCGATTGCCAGATGGACCAGTACCTTTAGAAGATGGAAATGTTGTCCGCTTGTTATTGGAGGAAGGGTGTTGGCTGGTGGACTGAGGTGACTGGGACTGAGAAGAGACAAAGTGAGGACAGCTGCCAGGTGAGTGATGGCCTTTACGTCGCCAGCATTGCACTAAAGGCTTCTCTGCCGGGCGGTTGGGAATAGGTCTTTGAGGCATGGATAGGGGTTGCTTAGAACTCACACGTTTTTCATATTGCAGTTGTTGTTCGTAGTCTTTTTCCAGCTGTTGGCCCAATTTCACAAGCTCATCGACTGTGTTCACCCGACTGCGAATCTGGCTTGCAAGGTAAGGATTCATATTTTTCAAAATCATTTTCACCAACTCACTGTCGGTCAAGGTGGGCTTCCACCTTTTGCAGAGAGCTCTGTATGTAAATGCAAAGTCCCTAATGCTCTCTCTTTCTCCCTGTGTTCTTGTCCTTACCCTTTCAGCCAGCTCGTCTTCATAATCCTCTGAGAGGAAAGCAGAGAGGAAAGCAGCTTCAAACTCTTCCCACGTGGTTATTGAGGATCGTGCAACTTCCCACCAGTCCCGGGCAGTACCATAAAGGACAGTGCGGAAAGTGGCCAGGATGTCAGCATTAGTAAGAGGATGTAACGCCAAGAAATCCTGACATCGAGTTAGATAGAGCAAGGGGTCCAAGTCATCTGACTGTCTCCCAAAAGTAGGAAATGTAATCTTAAGATGATCACTCTTTACAACAGGAGTAGGAAACATTGGAGGTGTCACTGGTGATGTAGGTGAAACTGCAGTGGTCAGAGGCAAGGGTGAGTAATCTCTTGTCTGCAGGTCAATCATTTGTTTCTCTTGCTTTTCGAGTCTTTTCTCAAGTTCAGTTTGTAAGCTTTTTACAGTTGCACACAGGGTGTTGGTGGTTTGGGTGCACTGGGTGAGTTCTGTTGACAACTGGTCATAATTTTTTTGATGGGTTACCAGGTAGGTTTTGATGTCCTGCTGAAGCTCCACTTGAAGTTGGTCAATCATGAACCGTACTTCAGACACATATGTAGTCTTAGCTTTGTGAAGTTCATCAGACATCATGACTTTAAGTGACTTAGTGAGTTGATCAGTCTCTTCCTTCACATGCTTCTTACTTTCAGAAATGTGGGTGAGCATTTCTTGTTGGTTTTGCTTGAGTTTATCAGCAAGGTTAGAAATCAGGCTGTCGTGATGTGCAGTCATGGTTTTAAGTTCTTTGGCAAGTTCACCAATGTTTTTTTCATGGGTTTGCATATGCTGTGTCAACGTGTCCCAGTTTCCTTTAACTTGAGTGAGTTGATGCATTCTTTTTCCAGGAGTTGACAGGATGCCAGGCAAGCCCTGCTGTGCCACTGAAGATAAAGATGAAGGCCCAGGTGATGTACATATCTGCATGGAGTCGCCATTCGGTTCCTGCTCCCAGGTGAAGGGTTGAACAGGAGTACTGCCAGCTAGTGGTGAAGTTGCAAACCGCACATGGGTTCCTGGGAAGTCAGTGGTGCTGGCTTGAGTAGGAGTGAAGTGGAAAGGAGCACGAAGAGGTCCAGTTGAAGAAAGTAGAGGACGGGGTGCTGGAGGCCAGACTGGGGTAGCAACATCTGGTGCTGGTGGTTCCATCTCCACAAAAGTGGATGGAGACAGAGGAGTGGCAGCCATGTTTGATTGTCAGTGTATGTATAGTCAGTCAGTGTAAAAATGTAGTGAAATGCAAGTTGAGTGGAAAAAAAAAAAAACAATGTATAAATGTTTGAAAAAATAAATTGCAGCAGAATACTCTTAACAGTTCAGTGTGAAATGTCTGTCCAATTGTCCAATTCACCAATTCACACTTCAATTCACTTAACTTCACAAATCAATAATTAGATTTCAATAACACAAATGGGTGTTTCCACAACTTTCACATAATTGGGTCAGTTTGGCAGCAAGACAACTAAGGGGTAACACAATTATATATTTAACAACGTGCAAGTTCACAAACAAAAAGTATCTTCCCACAAAACCATTAAGTAAAGGAAAAAACTGTTTCAATTCAGTATGTATATACACCACAATTTCACAAACACAAAAAAATATAGGCAGTGACAGCCAACCTTTAAGTAATCGTTTAGGGAAACTCAAATTCAAAGCTCAAATGACCAGTTTAAGTGGTCATGGTTTACGTGCTTAAATGTTTAAGTTTCAAGTTGTCAAGGTTTAAGTGTTTAAGTTTCAAGTCATCAAGGTTTAAGTGTTTAAGTTTCAAGTTTCATGTCTCAAGTTTCAAGTTTCAGGTCCCTGTTCGGGCGCCACTTCTGTAACGGTGGCTGCCCCAAATCAAATTTGACTTAATAAAATTTAAATTGTTCGGGCGCCAGACAAGTAAAACTTGTCAAGTAAACAAAAAAATATATATATGTAATGAAGTTCAATTTCCCCGAAGATAACTCAAACCACCGTTACACAAAAAACGAAAATAAATTCCTTCAAATACCCACAATAATGTAGAATAGGGCTTAAATGACACACAGTCAGAAATTGAAGGGTTTGGTCAAAAATATGTATATTTTAAGAAAACATTTTTGCAAAGAAATAAAATAAAATAAACTACACAAAGTTAAATTTTCACAGAGTTTTTTTTCTTTACCTCACACGACAAATAACAAAATATTTAAGGCAAACAGTTCTTTTTTTCAAACTCAGTTTGTGTTCAATTTTCAGCCAAAATAAAGAAATGAAAGAGGAAAAAAAAAAAAACACACACAAAAAAAAACACTTCAAACGAGTGTTTGTGTATGGGTGTGTGCGTGTACAATGAGCGTGTATGTGTGTGTGTGTGTGGTGGTGGCTGCGTGAAGCAGTCTGTGTAGCGGCCGCAAATCCTGGGCCGGAGAAAGAGTTTGGAGACTTGGCGAGAGTTTGGCGTGAGTTTAGAAACTCTTGGCGTGAGGTTAAAAGATGATGGACATCACCACTAGTACCTGAGGCAGGCGAACGAACCAGGCTGGATTATGTTGCACCAGGCAGGCGAACGAACCATGCAGACGCAGTAGAGCAATTTCTCCGTCACTTTGGCGATCGCACCCAGTCAGCGCATGCACAGAGATTCCAGCAAAGAATAGTACGACCTTCAGCTTCAGGTAGCGTGTGTCCCACTCCAATAATAACCTACAGGTGTGTTTTGTTTTTTACTCGCGCCCCAACTTCCGTTTCTAGCGCTCTTTTATTCTAAATTTCCTCATTGGTTTCCGCCCATCAGAAAAAATGAAAAGCTGATATGGATTTCTTCCATATCGCTACAAGGTGTAGACTGGAACAGACAGGTACAGTTTGAAACCCATCAGCGTGTCATTATGGCAGAAGAATTGTATGCCAATTTGTAATATGACTGGCATCGGAACAAAGCATTTATGATGGATATAAAATGTACAGCTGAAATGGCAAGTTTTAAGTGATCTGTTACAGACAAGCAATCTTTAGATTCTTATTTCTCAGTTTTGCTAAATAACTGGTAAATATTTTAAAGTAAGTTCCTTGACATTTACAGCAGGGATATTATAGTTACATACTATAACTATAATATAACTATATACTATATTATATACTAAAAACAGAAACTAAAATAACCAATTTTTACAATCTAATTGAATCCTGATGAATAAAACTAAGCCCCTCCATGCATTTATTTGTGTTGCACATCCTGTTTAACTGACTGAATTAAAATGGGCTGTGCATGCTATTTCATGTTGACTTTAATTAGTAGAGGATATTGGTGGAGCACCTCAACTGTGAAGAGCTGGGGGGCACTAACACGGTTTGAATTCACCCCAATCGCTGGGATCAATAGAAGCTAATTACACTGAAGATTAGTCCTAGATGCTCCTGTTTTACAGCCAACAACACTGCAAAAAGCAAACAAGTCTTCAAATGCACTCAGCTACACCTTCATTTCTGACATATCTCAGAAAGGTCTATAAAAGCATGTTGTCAGAGATCAACCTCTCCTTGTCGCCCGCTTTCCAAAAACATCCTACAAGAACCAAATTTTCCTCCTTTCCTCCCCCTATCCAAACATTCTGCCTGCCTCTGTGGGCTGCAATTTATTCTGTTGTTTCGCTGACCTCAACAGAATCCGCAATAACAAAGCATCTAAATGTCAGATGTTTATATAAACAGCCACTCTAACTACTGTCAGCTGAGCTGCACTTTATTACAGATGTTACAGCGTGATATTAAATTTGACAAGGTTTTCATTTTCCTTTTAACGGTTTGGATAGATATTGAATAGTGGGTTTCCAAAATTTGTGGGTGTTCTAAACAAAGGCAGTTTACGGCATTGTTTCAATGGAACAACAGTGACCTTTGGAGATGGATGAGAATAAGTGACCTCATGGCAGACTCTATATGAAAGAAAGGAAGACATTTGAAGATGGACAGACCTGTTCTGGAAGAGTCCACAGCTGGGGTTTCAAACAGCTTTTGGGGGAAATTATGAGTCGAAATAGATCAGTGAGGGCCAGATGGTGATGCAGTGATATAGCCGGTGCAGTATGTGGTTTCTAGTCAGTTCTCATACTAACAGAAATCAATGACATCTGCATCCAAACTGAAATTTCACACTTTAAATTGCACAACGACATTTTTCTTTTCACTGTAAAACACAGAGGTTGTTGAAATTCTGTCTGTCTGAAAAAAAATATATATAAAAAAATCACTCCGAGGGAAATTCTTCCCAGGTTGTTATCACCTGTATCTGCAGACACACATCTAAAAAGGAAGTTCAAGTGTGAAATTTTTGATTTACAGTACATTGTAATTATTGAAAGGTGTAAATTATGTCCTTAAATTCACACATCAGTTCATCAGATTATTTATTTTGGGGTTGATTTCCTGCAAAGCCGCTTCTGAGACTTGTTATAACCAAAATGCTATGTTTTGATCGCCAAGTAGAGACCAGGTATGAACTAGCAATGAATGTCATACAATATTTTTAAAGCCACAGGTAAGAAGAAAGAACCTGTGGACTGTAGCTTCCTCCCAGAACAAGTCTCAATGATCTAGGCTAGTTATTCCTCATTGCTCCTACGAGTGGCCTATTGAGATGAGGTGTGTTATTACTTATTTTTTTAACCAATTAGAAAAAAAAAATATTTTTATTTTGGAGACAGTAAAATTGACAGAGCAACCACTTACATATTGGAACAAGAATATCACTGGTCCCCTTTAAACCTGAAATTAATACACATTTCTTATCAGGATGGTATCTGGATATTTTCAGATGATTCAGATGATCAGGATTTCAGATGAAGTTCATTCCAGTGTCTCTATATCTAATCGCACTCATACAAAATGCAATCTACAAACCTAAATACCAAAACATCTTTGTTGCTTTCTTACCAGCTCCTTCGTAAAGGATCTAAATAGAGAGTGAAGAAAAAGATTTACAGAAATAAAAGAGAGAAACAATAACCCAAGTGAAATTCAGTGAAATAATTCTATAAATAACTGGATATGTTGAATATATCGGATGTATAATATAAGATATGACATAATACATAAGAATTTAGTGTCTATTGTCTTTCACATTGCAAGATCAGAATAAAAAAAAGTCAAGAGGGAGAAAAAATGTGATTTAACTCCATTAAGTTCAGTACAGTACAGTAATATAGTGTAAAGTAGAGTATACAGTATATAATCAATTGCATACTGTAATACTTAGCTGAATGCAGATCATGAAAACTCATTTGCATGCATCATTAGATGTGGTGTTAGGAGGTTAGAGATATCATAGAGAGCTTTTTTGATATGGGTCAGTAGGCAGCCTCTTAACGTACATCACCTAGCAATGCACTAGCTGCAATTCAAAACACCTTGCAACCAGTTAGAAAATACAGTAAATCTGTCAGGCCAATTAAGATTGTAGTAGCATATTTTACACAAGCACAAAAAGTTAAAATATAGTTCTTAGGTTTAACTTTCTAAACCTGAGACAAGACTCAATTCACAACCTTACAGGGCCTACAGACGTCACACTGACTTAATACATAAAAATGAGAACTCCGTTACAAGTGGATGTGTTTGATTAAGTGACCCACATCGAACAAAAATACGGGCCACTCAGCCATCAAGAACTTCCTCTGCTGGCACTTCTCAGATACAGTACGGATCTATTCTCGAGATGCTTTTTAAACTCATCAAGTTCGACGAAAGCAACCGAAACAAGACCACTCCATCCACTCTGAAAAACTGGACAATGCTCACACCGCACATGATCTCCATGGAAACAGAGAGGACGAGCAGGACACTCCAAGCGGCCTTCTCCTCCCTCTCCGCTTTCATGTGGAAATTGATTCCACTGTTTGAGAGCAGAATGAGATAGAGGGAGGAAGCCACAAGAATGAGGCTAAAGAGAGAGATGATGAGAGGGAAAGAAATGGAGAAGGAGATGGCCCCTTCACCGGCAGGATGTCTTGCAAGTGGCCCTGAGTGCCCTTACTGTTTCCTGAAGAGCTCCAGGAATAGTCGTCCTCTCCGCTGATCCTCTATGACAGCTGTGCCACAAGGGTTTTGTTTGTTTGTCTACCAGAGTTTATTTTCCAGAGTAATTTTGTCATAGTGGAAAAAAGGTTAGAAAACAAGTCTTCGATTCTCGGAGACGTTTATACTTCATGATGTTTGCAAGCGAACGTCTGTTTTCAAAATGTTATTTGTAGTGATCTGTAGATGTCAGGAATGAAAGAGGAAGCGGTGGGAAAATGAATAGAAGCAAAGTTTCAAATGACAGCATAACAAGACCAACCTTTGAGCACATAAGAATACATTTTATATTTTTGACTTGCAATGCTTTTTCTTCTTAGGTAAGGGATTTTAAAAGTAGATGCATCACACAAACATGCACACACACACTGACAACATTGAGTTTGGCAGAGAGCTGAGTAGGTGTCTGATTTCAGCTAGTGTTTCAGGCCGCCGCAGGATATCTTTACTGTCAATGTGTTTGTGTACCTGTGTGTGATACTAGAAGCTGTGCTAGCATGTGTCAGAGAGATGCCCTCACCCGCAGCCCTGATTTCAGGTCAACTCACTGAGAGAAGAGGGAGATGGGATGTAATAGAGCACAAGATGAGGGTAGTGAGCGAGATAGTGATTTTCTGGTGCCAGTATGTGTTTAACAGAGCTGACTCAATACAGACATCCATACCTCAAAAGACAAGCATATGTGCATCAAAACTGATACTGATTAATGCTGGCATTGTAAACATCATTGATGACATCACTGCATCAAAATGCAAGTATATGGGGGGGGGGGGGGGGGACTTGACAGATTCAACAATAATTAATTGTCAACTGTTTTCAAAGGTTCCTGCTGTAGTGAAATTAAATAAGGTAATTAATTGTAATTTAATATAAATTAGGATGAAATGATGAAAGGGCCACAGTGAAAAATATAAATAACTAATCTTTAGAATGAAAAGTGTTCACTGTACTATGAAATCAGCTGTAACTTTCAGAACGGAAAACGACTGTCTCCATAATTAACAATACTAAACTATAAAAATGGCTTGATTTGATAAAATAATAAATATTAAAATTTAATAAAATACTGCCACAACATAACATTAAAATGTAAATAAATAGCTGTGGAAAAACACGTGGATGGAAATAATATAAAAGTGTTCACTGTGCTACAAAAACAGCTATAATTTACAATGGAAAAATGTCTCCAGTCCAAAGACACTAATTAGCAATAGCGGATTTCAAAAATTGCAGTAAATACAAATATATGCACAAATGAATGGATGAATTAACGAATGCAAAGAAATAACTCTTAATATATTAATAAACACATCTAGCCACAACATTAATTATACATTTAAATAAATGTCCATGAAAATATTCAAACACAACTAGGCACAACTGATTGTCCTTTCCATGCTTTTGTTTAAAACAGAGTGACCTTGTAAACTGCGAGAGACATTAGAATCTGTGTCTTCAATGTTTCATAACACTATCATACAAATACCATCTGCACAAAACCCGCACTCGCAAAAAACAAGCACATCTGCAAAAAACAACCAACATCCCTTCATGATATTCTACACATACTCAACAATTTACTGGTCTTCACATCTGCTTAGTTTTCAACATGTTGTCAAGGAAACCTGCATAGGTAAAATTAGAACAGCTATTCGTCAAAAAGGGTTCAATAAATAAAATAGCCATGATAATTGCTAAACTCATGTACTAAACACCTTGAACATGTTTTAGAAAAGGCAAAGAGCAAATTGCACTTCAAACATTTATATAATAAAGGGTTCTTTTGTTGTGAAAATTTGACTGACTCGCACATTTCAGTGTGTTCTTGCACAAGTTGTTACTGCTCTTGCTTGAATTTTTCAGAAAAAGACAGACACTCCATTCACATACATTCATAATTTAGCCAAAACCTCTAGGAGCCACAGGCAACAAGCCTCCAGTTGTTACAGACATGCACAGCTCCACAGCATACATTCATTCACACAACATATTCTCGCCAATATAAAGCTTGCATACAACCACACTCTATCTATCTATCTATCTATAGCTGGTTCAACCTCAGGTGGTTTTTTTTTTTCTTTTTAATGGACAGCCTCACATTATCCACTCTTTGGCATAATGTGGAATTCATAGATGACTTTAGAATGACCCTGATACAGCAGAACACCTCCAAAACACAGCACCTCCTCCATCACTGTGCTTTAGAGTTCTCTTCCTGTTCCTCGTGTAGGTGTTGGATGGAAAACACCAATCTTACATTCATAATCTTTTTTTAAGAGCAGAACCTTGCTTTGCTGACCTTACCAGATTTGTGTTGTCTCTTTTTTAACAGTTAACTGGTGCACATTCACAATGACTGCTTCCAAAGCTGCTTTTAGATCCCATACACTCTGGGGTCCTTGAAGGCTTCCAAAAGCAACTTGCACTCGGCTCTTGAATTTGGTGGGACAGCCCACTTTGGACAGATTGCCAGCGGTCAGAAATCTAATCTGCATTTGAGTTTACTAATTTGTGTGGATGATTCTAATTTTAGACACTTAATGCAGTGATAATGTCAGAAATTCTGAAATCCGAGTTCCCAGTAACTGGAATCCAAAACGGCTGTGAAACAGTTAGTGAAACAGTAGCAACAGCAGTTTATTAGCATTTCTTTTTGTCTCTATCTCAAACTCAGTGGTGCACACAGAAGGCTACTATTCAACCTCTGTAGACATAATACTTTGGCATTGTGCAAAATACCAGTTCAATGTGTTTTATCAACTGGTATTGCTAACAAAGGATGGGATGTTTCCATCTTGATAGCTGCCTTTACACAATGATTAATTATTTCCAATGTGTTTCTGCTTTAGCTTTGTTTGGAATTAAACCATGGATATTTTTTCTTTCATAGCTTGAATTCTAGGAACATTCTAACTGCATTCTAATAGGCTTCATCACACAGTGAATTATTTTGGATTCTCAAGACGTGATTTTCTTGCAACGTCAGTGACATGCTGGATAATGCTCATACCTTCTGATGACTAAGTTGTCAAAAGTTCCTTGACTAAGTGACTAAGATGACTAAGTTCAAGACAAAAGTTGTCTTGAACCATTTTGCATGAAAAATGATGAAAAGATTCATGATCTTTTGAGCAGCTTGTTACAAAATTGAGTTCTGACTGGAGTTCTGATTCCAATAACCATTACTTTGTTCGTCAATTATTATTATTATTTTTATTTTTTGTGTTGATACATAAAATCAGCCATTGCTTAAATGCAATATTTTTTTTCTGCATGCGTTTAAGTATTAACGAACAGAGGTATGATAAATTACTCACCACTTTACAGGTGTAGTGTTGCAGCGAAGATCTAAGTGAGTGTTTAATGAGTGGTGTGTGACAGGTTCTGCAGCATTCTCAAGTCTCTCTGACACTTCAACATGACCTGAGAATCAAACATGGAAAACATACAAAAATAAATCACATTTAATGCAGTGCGAACATAAATAACTGTTCAGTTTATGCAAAGTGTGCCATGATTTCAAACTCCAAAAACTGGTTCATAAGAGAATGTTTCATGTTCCATTTGTATCTTGAAACAGAGAATGGGGGAACACACACAAATAATAAACATCTGAAAACAGCAACAACACACAATTCATTAGAAATACAGCAAACAAGTCCACATAGAGAATAAAAGCTCTGGAACTGGAAAGAGCCTACCTGAATTGTAAAGTTATTAATCAGGATCTAAGCGTGAAAGCTTCCAAAAGCTTTGGAGAATGAGTATAAGTGAGGTGAATTAAGAACATTGCTTGCCAGACCATATTTACAAAATTAATTAAATTCACACTATTAAATCAAACATATAAGATAAAAAGTACTTAGCATTTTTATAGCTTCGCCATGCATTAACGCCTGTGCGGGCATTTGAGAGCATTCTCTGCAGGTTTGAGTGTTGCAGGCTGTCTGGAGATAATTAAGACACTGGTGTCCACTTCATGCTTCTACACTAATGACACAACATACCACACCATATGGCCTTATTGCTTGGGTCCACCATGGATCACTGTTCCTTGAACCCTCCATAACAGGGCAAAGCGTGTGCCCACATACACATTGCAAACACACACACACACACACACACACACACACACACACACACACACACACACACACACATCTTTGTACACTCTGATATTGACATAATGAATACAATGTAAACATTACAGCATATGATATGGCAATCATTGTATATATTATATATCACATATTATATGTATATTTTAAACTATCATTGCAGTACCATATACCATAATACCAACAATGTATATTTTGTTGAATTAAAATGGTAGGCTACTTACAATATATTTTTAGGAGTAAATAACTTGATTTTTGTATTTTTAAAATCAAAGTCATAAATAAATATATATATATATATATATTTTTTTTTTTTTTTGTTAAGAATTTAGAAAAGTCAGAAACACACACACATGCTATAATATGATACATTTAATATGGCAGGTTATCATAAAACTGGGACCCTACAGTAGAGATAGATATATATATATATATATATATATATATATATATATATATATATATATATATATATATATATATATATAGAGAGAGAGAGAGAGAGAGAGAGAGAGAGAGAGCACTTCTTTATAAGTATGGAAGTACAAGTATGGTAGGAGTTATATACAGTGAAATTATTACAGACAACTATTGTCAGGATTTGAAGTATGGGCAGACACAGCCAAATGACCCCTCTCTTTCTAATTTACTGTTCAATTGTGTCAGCCTTTCGCCCAGCCAGAATTAATAATAGAGCAATTCAAACCAATGGGGATTTGAGTCCTCCTCTGACAATTACATCTGTTAAATTTTGAGAGCATTAATTCCTAAAAATATTAATTCGAGTGATTGATTTGAATTTCAAAATTCTATTAAATACGAGTGCAGTGCTCAAGTATCAGCGCTGATTAGAGAATGAATTTTGTATTTGAGATGCTGATTCTCATTTGCACATATTTAAAATGGAAGTAACATTTTCATACACAAAATGTATCATAAAAGAAAACATTACACATTAAGAAACTGTTTGATATGGTGGAACTTTGAAATTGTGAAATGAAAAAAAAGTCTATGAATCCAATGCCTATATACTGTAGTGCATATTTTCTTTGTATTTTTGAGAGTTCAAAGCACAAAGCCTAACATTAATTCTGCAAATAAGAGAGAAATCACAAAGCATGATTTAAGCAAACATTTATTTTTCATTAAACTACCAGTTTGTCACATGGACCATGCTTCATTGTGCATAGACAAGCACAATAAATGTTTCATGTAATTTCGCTCTGAAGCAGCAAATGTGTGCAATCTTTTATCTTAAAGGCTGCACAGGACTTTTTATCTTAACGCTTGGATTAAGTTTAAAGAGAAATATTCACATAATAAGCAGACAAGGTCAGACTTATTGAGCTGCAAGAAGAGTTTTGAACATTAGGCCACTGGTCAGGCAATAGGACAGAGAATAGAGAGAATATGCTTTTGAACAGCTTTGGAAAAAAATACAGAAAGAGGGACGGGGACTCTTTACTTCAATTAAATTGCTGGACGGTGCAAAGGCTTTCTAGCGTATTGTTTCCTTTTTAATTGATGCCTTGAATGGGGTCAATTAAAATCCTGAAGTGTAATTTCATGCATTCACAATGCCAAAATGTTTCCTTCTTTAAGCATTTGTCAGGCAAGGTATTGAACCAAATTTACAATTGATGGCTCTACAAATAGCATATTCTTCAGACACCCTTTCATTCTCATTTGCAGACAGACAATCAGAATGTCATTATTGTGTCCACACTGGGCAGCCACAGGAGTAAATGAGCAACAAGAAAAGCATCGGAGGTTGAACAAGAAGCTCAAACACAGAGAGGGAGGGAATGACAGAGAATCTAGATAAGAGCGGGAGAGCGAGGGACCAATGGAGGTCCGGATTAAGTGTCGACTGAGACTCGACTCATTTCTCAGGTATCCAGACCTGATCAGGTGGCCTATTACTGTCACTCTGGTTAACCATCTAATGTCAATGTCATTAACAATAGGGTAAGTGACAAAGAGTCTGACCTTCCCCTTCAGCCCCTACTCAGAAACCAGAGTAAAGCTGTGTTTTAGTCGGTAGCCATATCAGCAGGAAGGGGGAAAAATGCTATTTACATATAATGTGCTAACACTTTTTATTAAATGTAGTTTAAATAATAACTAAAGAAAAAGAATGGCATACAGCCTTCAAGTATTAATCCTTATCATTTATAAGAATTATAAGTATTTATTCTTAAAATTAAGCAACTCACATACATATATATATATATATATATATATATATATATATATATATATATATATATATATATATATATATATATATATATAAAACATAAATTAAAAAATTTAAATAAAATTTATGCATTTAGCAGACGCTTTTATCCAAAGCGACTTACAGTGCAGTCAGGCTATCAATTTTTACCTATCATGTGTTCCCGGGGAATCGAACCCCCAACCTTGTGCTCTACCAGTTGAGCTACAGGAACATAACATGAAATAACATAATGTTTAAATATTTTAATACTTTTGATAAACCCTCCTAAATCATCAAAACGAACCAGTAAAATGTCATCTTACTGGTTACGTAACGTCCAGATTCTACTAAGGTAATAGCTTGATGCTTTAACCTAATGTAATGCTGCTACCAGGCAAATTGTTTGAAATGGTGACACATGCGGCAAACTGCTCAAGTTGGTGGTATTTTATTTATGGTAAAGGTTTGTCGGTCAGCCGTGCCCGTAGCCCCTTGAAGTACCCACTTGGTGTGGATCCAGAGACCTGTTTGGCCACTGAGGTACATTTCCATCTCATTCATCACGGACAGACAGATAATCAGAAAGTCATTACAGTAGCCTGACACCACCACACGCTCCAGGAAGACAGAGTAATTGAGCAGTGCAGAAGGGAGGACAGCAGCATGAGCCAAGGCCAAGGGATAATGAATGTGAGATGTCTTTCTGCTACGAGAGGAAGAGAGAGAGAGAGAGGTGGCTGCTTGAGCGAGACAAAGAGAGGGAGAGAGGGGCATATGTATTTGAAGTTAAGCATTATCATAAAAAAGGAGCTGGAAGTTGTAGTGTTTGAAAGAAAAGAAAAAAGCAAGCAAGCAAGCAAGCAAGCAAGCAAGAAAGAAAGAAAGAAAGAAAGAAAGAAAGAAAGAAAGAAAGAAAGAAAGAAAAAAACTCTTTAGAGATGAAATCACATGTGAGATCGCTTTTAAAATGAAAGACTTCTGCTCCAATTCATTTGTCTTCAAGCTTTGTGTTGTGCGTTGGCGTTTTGTCGATACACTGGTGAAGCTTCTTTCATTGTGTTGTTCTTTCATCAAGCCACACAGAATGCTATCTGTCCAGCTTCAATCAGTCCAAAACACTGGCTCCACTTTTATGAAGGATTACTAATAGAGACCATCAGCATCTGCAATCATCTTTCTGCAGAGGCATTTTCAAGGTTGATGCTGCAAACTGCAAAAGCTCTTACTGCATTTGCATGTTGCTTCCACATGAATCAAACAGTGCTAGGAAGTAAACAACTAAAAGTAGTGCTGGGATTAATTTAGAAACATTGTCAGGATCTTGACAGCGGTGTAGTGTGACAAAATATTGCATCATTGCTTTTATGCTGTTGCACTGAGCACAAATGAGCTTAAGCAATAAAAAAAAAAACTCTATAAATGTTGGTTTGTTATTTTAGTGAATCAATTTGTTCAAATGGTCAATTTCAATTTGTTAGCTTAATTCGTTAGGCACTTTTGTATTTGTAAACTGTAGCACAGCTTTCCCAAGAGTAGACAGTGTAATTGGATATTTAACAGAATACAACTTTAGAAATGATATAAGGAACTGACTGTATTGTGAAAAGTGGCTATTCCTAAATATAATGGCACCATGTAAGACAATGTGCAACCATTCCAATGTGATCTTAAGTTGAATAATATAAACAAAAATGTCTACATTCACTACAGAACTCAGGTGAAAATTAAACTGAAGCTTGGTAAGGTACAACCCGAATTCCGGAAAAGTTGGGACGTTTTTTAAATTTTAATAAAATGAAAACTAAAGGAATTTCAAATCACATGAGCCAATATTTTATTCACAATAGAACATAGATAACGTAGCAAATGTTTAAACTGAGAAATTTTACACTTATCCACTTAATTAGCTCATTTAAAATTTAATGCCTGCTACAGGTTTTAAAAAAGTTGGCACGGGGGCAACAAATGGCTAAAAAAGCAAGCAGTTTTGAAAAGATTCAGCTGGGAGAACATCTAGTGATTAATTAAGTTAATTGATATCAGGTCTGTAACATGATTAGCTATAAAAGCTTTGTCTTAGAGAAGCAGAGTCTCTCAGAAGTAAAGATGGGGAGAGGCTCTCCAATCTGTGAAAGACTGCGTAAAAAAATTGTGGAAAACTTTAAAAACAATGTTCCTCAACGTCAAATTGCAAAGGCTTTGCAAATCTCATCATCTACAGTGCATAACATCATCAAAAGATTCAGAGAAACTGGAGAAATCTCTGTGCGTAAGGGACAAGGCCGGAGACCTTTATTGGATGCCCGTGGTCTTCGGGCTCTCAGACGACACTGCATCACTCATCGGCATGATTGTGTCAATGACATTACTAAATGGGCCCAGGAATACTTTTAGAAACCACTGTCGGTAAACACAATCCGCCGTGCCATCAGCAGATGCCAACTAAAGCTCTATCATGCAAAAAGGAAGCCATATGTGAACATGGTCCAGAAGCGCCGTCGTGTCCTGTGGGCCAAGGCTCATTTAAAATGGACTATTTCAAAGTGGAATAGTGTTTTATGGTCAGACGAGTCCAAATTTGACATTCTTGTTGGAAATCACGGACGCCGTGTCCTCCGGGCTAAAGAGGAGGGAGACCTTCCAGCATGTTATCAGCGTTCAGTTCAAAAGCCAGCATCTCTGATGGTATGGGGGTGCATAAGTGCATACGGTATGGGCAGCTTGCATGTTTTGGAAGGCTCTGTGAATGCTGAAAGGTATATAAAGGTTTTAGAGCAACATATGCTTCCCTCCAAACAACGTCTATTTCAGGGAAGGCCTTGTTTATTTCAGCAGGACAATGCAAAACCACATACTGCAGCTATAACAACAGCATGGCTTCGTCGTAGAAGAGTCCGGGTGCTAACCTGGCCTGCCTGCAGTCCAGATCTTTCACCTATAGAGAACATTTGGCGCATCATTAAACGAAAAATACGTCAAAGACGACCACGAACTCTTCAGCAGCTGGAAATCTATATAAGGCAAGAATGGGACCAAATTCCTCCAGCAACTCATAGCCTCAATGCCCAGACGTCTTCAAACTGTTTTGAAAAGAAAAGGAGATGCTACACCATGGTAAACATGCCCCGTCCCAACTATTTTGAGACCTGTAGCAGAAATCAAAATTGAAATGAGCTCATTTTGTGCATAAAATTGTAAACTTTCTCAGTTTAAACATTTGCTACGTTATCTATGTTCTATTGTGAATAAAATATTGGCTCATGTGATTTGAAAGTCTTTTAGTTTTCATTTTATTAAAATTAAAAAAACGTCCCAACTTTTCCGGAATTCGGGTTGTAAACAGCTTTCAACAAAATGTGGATTTATTATTTATTTTTATAGGTTTATTATTTATTATTAGATGCACTGATTTGCACTGAACTGAAAGCGCTCACACCAAAAAGAAAGTAGAAAACGATAAAGGAATCTTCAACTTGGTTCATTCAAGTCAAGTTGGTTTAGATTTTATGTGTATTTAAGGTAGTCTAAAAAATGCTGGGTTGTTTCAATCTATTTGAATCTAATCTATTTGATTCTGACTACCAACATTTCCAATCCAATCTAAATTTATTTTGGATCGACTAATGTGTTTAAAAGCTTTTCATGACATCAGTCCGATTACTAATGGATTATTTGGTTGCATGAAAACATAGCTGTTGAAGAAAAATTAAAGAGGTCCTGAAGTCCTGATGTAGTTTTCATGCTTGATTGTTCCAAAAATACATTATTTTTCACATATTTTATAATTATATCAGCACCTCTCATCCCAGTCTGTCTCAGACACCCTGTTTAGTTCCTGTTTTGATGAAACCCTTCCTTTCTGAAAAACAGAATGCGCTCTGATTGGTTAGCTGGCCCAGTTTGTTGTAGAGCGTATTCTAGAATTGACAAGGCCTTTACCATAACCATCATCTGCAAATACTAATGATGCTGTCAGTTTTGCCATACCAGTTTGGGCAGTTTGATCTGCAGGGTTATAAACAGCGACATTACACACTAACTAAAACTGAAAAAAAATAAAAAATTGATAATCAAAATATGTATGTTATTATATTTTGATGAAAGATGCCAAACTTTTGCCAAGCATTGAATAAAAAAGCCAGGAGTTTGCATTAAAAAAGTGAATTTGGATTCCATGCTGCCTTTAAAACATTTATATCTTTTAGCTTGGCAATCAACAGAAAATAGATTTTTCAACAGTGGAATTAAATCATTAACGAAAGGCATGAAAACATTCTGATATTTAAAAGATCCCACAGATGCTTCCCTTTCTTGTTGTAAACATTCTGATGAGAGGGGAGATGTATTAAGAAACATTTTGAGCCACAAACCAAATCGATGAGAGGAAAGAATTTGGTTGGATCTCATGAAATATTAAAGTGTTTACAAAAGCACTTGTGCAGCAGGAGCTCTCATCTCCGCAGGCCTGACGCCTTTTATCTGCCCAAATGTTATTCGATAGTTTATTCTTTGCTTTCTGCATTTTTTTCATTGTTATGTGCGCAATACAAACAGCGTTGCCATCAATGCTGATGTTCATCTTCAAACACATGTAATTTTACTAAGTGCTTTGAAATTGAGTAAAATATGAAATCAGGTCGCCGTGTCAAACATCATCTGAAGCAGAGAGTCCAAAGGCTTTTTCACAGTGGAAATATGTCTTAGGAAAGCTGGCATTTCTTCTGAATAACCCAAGCTGGCATTCTGAATATGGGTGCAGCGTATTTTTGAAGGACCCCCTCTAGGATGAATGACATTCCCCTGATCACTGCTCTCTTACCAGAAAGATACAGTGGGACCATAGACATCTGTCTCTTAACCCTCTGGAGTCGATTAACGCATATACGCGTTTTGAGGCTTAATCTCCTGATAACGCCGAAAATAACTTAAATTGCACTTCCAATTTTGATCGTACAGATAAGAGCAATACATCAATCAAATCTGTAAAGGGTCTACTTTTTTATAAACTCATGATAAAAACAAAATGCTATACTTTAGTAGAATAAAGAAAATAAAAAGTGTGCGTTATCTGCCATCTCTGTCTCGGTCACAAACAACCCGAATCTCAGCGAATACTTGCCTCAAATACAAGAGAAATATATGTATAGAAAGCTTAAAATGTCCTTTTGCTTAGCATCTAAAACCAGAGCAAACAAACTCGCTGATACCCACTCATGCACCTGCTGGATATATATTGCAAATACACACTTTTTTCTTTTTATTCATGTCCTTTTTATTTTCTTCACTCGGCTTTCATGTAAATTAAAAAAAAAAAATACAAATAAAAAACACACGGGCTTTTTTGAAAATGCACTTCTTACCCAATGGGAAATTAATTAAACTGAAAACATCTCTTTAAAAGTCCTTAAAAGTCTTGCTTTCATAAATGTATCTAAATTAAAGCATGCTAGATTTTTTTCCTCCCTGAAAAACAAGATAATATGAATTAAAACTTTTTTTTTCCAGTACATTAAAAAATAAAAATGTGCACATGCACAGCCTTAAAAAAACTCATGATAAATAAATAAATCCTTTTAGCAAGATCTCTGAAAGCACAATATACAACACAAAGTACTCTCTCTCTCTCTCATACACACAATGTTACACTCTTAGCAACACCAGCATCTGAGTACATCCCTCAAGAGCCATCCTCATTCACAAAGATTACCCATAATGCACTACAGAACCTACCACAGCGCTACAGCTTCTCTTTGTATACTCACTTTGTACACATTCCTCGTACCTACGCTCAAGTCCATTCCTGAAAGGAGTATGTGATGGATGGAACACAGAGAAGAGAGGCTTGGATGGAGGGATACAGGGAGTTTTAATAGAAGCACTGCCACTCAACATCCAAAAGATATGGGTCTGATCTCATTAGCTGTCACTTAGAGGAACATAACAACTGTAAGCTGCTCATCCTCCTGCTTATTCCTGAAGACCTGCTTCACATCCTCAATCCTTTCCCATCTATCTGCCTTATACTCTATCCCTTGGTGTGCCCTTGTGGATAAAAACTAAAAAACTAAAACAAAGTCTGCTTAACTGTACTGAATGTGTACAAGCAGTGTACTACAAATCTTTTTAAAAGCACTATGCATAACGAGAGTATACCTTCATATCTATGTTTCTTAACACACAAGTACACTTTTAAAATTTCAAAGACAACAGAATTATGAAATTACACTGAAAAACTACTTAAGCAGGTCAAAAAAAAACAAACAAAAAAAACTGTTTATTCCAACAAATTTTTCATTTCATTGTAATTAAGTGTGCTGAAACATTACATTCAGTTTTTTTTTTTTTTTTCACAGGGGTGAAGACGGCATACTTCAAAAGTAATGTTTTAGCAAAGACAAAAGAGGATTTGATCTGAAAATACATTTTCATAAACAGGAATAATTAAAGCAAAATAAATGAAAGACTAAAATAAAACTCAAGTAAATGAGCTATCCTGAAATAGTCTGACCTGTTTTGTCTGTGTGGGGGAACTTCGCTCTTTAGATGTCTTTAACACAGCTGAGTCGAGGTGGCTTTGACAAGATGTAATGCTGTCATCTTTTTTCTGTCATCTGAGCTGGAGAAGCAACAAGCAACAGACATATTGCAGTGTTTCTGCTTGTTTTAGATGTGAATTACTTCGTTAATGTGATGTTGATTCCCGAACTGATTTTATAATTAGTAAAAATGAATTTAAAATATTAAAACAAAATAAGCATGGGTTTATGACATAAAAACAATATTGTAACCAACAGAACCATTGCTGAAACTAACAAACGTCAAACTGAAATGAAAAGTACATATGAAAATAGTATTAAAATAAAAATAAATGTTAAATGGCAAACTACAATAACCTTCCTCAGCCAGTTTAGTCCCATTGCTCCCATCCGTGCCCATCTAAGAGATACCTGGCATGAAGATGCAATTTGCGTGTGTGTGTGTGCATGTGTGTGTCTGTGCTGGCTAATTGACAAGATGGACGTTTGTCATAAATAGTGCCTCAGTCCACCGGGTGTCATTATATAGTCATTTCCTGGTTTAATGTGTATGGAGAGTGTTCATTATTTGTGACAGATGGACTCTTCTCTTCCTCTTTGAATTCCTGCTCTCAGAGAGCCGAATTAGAATCTACTAATAGGACAGGACCTTTATAGTCATTTCAATTTCATCTATTTAGCACACGCCCACACACATACACACACACACACACACACACACACATTAAAAGCAGGTCAAAATTATCCACTAGACTCTACTACTCGACTTTTTGTTGTCGTTTTATTGTTATTACTTATTTACCTGCAGTGTTCTTATATTATTATATACCATAAACAGACAATTTTATTTTTCGTGACCATCTCTCTGACTGCATCTTAACCAAGCACAATGTAACAAGCTCCCAGTGACAAGACATGTGCCTGTCACACTGGATGCGAAACTGCTGTGTGATGTGACACAGCCAATCAGAATGTATCTGATGTTTCACATCAGCTATGAAGAGTAACAATTTGGACCAATGAGGTTCAGTGGTAGGCGGGGCTACCTACTGTGATACAGCATACATAGAGACCTATAGATTAATAAAATATCCAGTTACTAGCAAAAACACAGAATTTACATAAAAAAAAATAATATTAATTTGTGACTTTATCACGGTAGGGATACATACCGATTTTTTGAATTTCAAGATATGTCCTTTTTAAAATAGCTGTGAAGAAATGTATTAAAGCTTGTGTGTCTTCGCTGTATACTGTATGCTCTTAGTCAATCTTGACATATGCTTTTAAGTGAGTATTACTGGCATAGCACACACATGACCTCTTTTGGCACTGTGCAGCATTACAGTGCTTTATTCCATTAAGAGCTGCTATCACTGCAGAAATGATCTGTGTAGCATATATACAAAGAAAATGGGACATTTTTCATACTTCATTAGGTTCATTGCTATCCTAGAAGACTTAACTCAAAATAATGTGTAGCTAAAATGCAGGGACAATGTAGAGAAAGATGAGACCTGAAAATGCCCCCAACAAATAACATACAGTAGGGGTTCAAATGCTAATTTAAACTTAGAAATTAAGGTAACACTTTATAATAAGATTTGTTAGTTAAAATTAGTTAACTGCTTAAGTTAACATGAACTAAGAATGAACAATACTTCTACAGTATTTATTAATCTTAATGTTAATTTCAACATTTACTAATCCATTATTTAAAATCGAAAGTTGTGCTTGTTAACATTTTAAATGCACTGTGAATTAACAAACAATGGACGACTGCATTTTCATTAACATTAACAAAGATTAATAAATGCTGTAATAAATGTATTGTTAATTGTTCATTCATGTTAGTTAATAGATTAAATAGATTAAATAGAAAAAGTAAATAGAATAATTTTTCAAATGTGTATTTTTGAAACCCAGTGTGCAAATTAAATGTATGTTGGTTTGTCAGACAGAGGTCTAGCTTCAGTAGAACTATATTTTATCTCTAGAGCAGCTGTTGATGACATGAATGCATGAATTATTCTTCTGTGTCACAATGAGAATGGCATGACCTCTGTCATTCCTTCATCCAGACAGCTGGTGAAATTAGAGGAAACTGCCACAGAATCTTTCCTCTTATCTTGCATACTGTATATTCTTTTGCCCGATCAAACAGAAATATGCTGCATGATGACATATTACACAAATGAACCAAATGAAACACAAGCACTGTCCAAAGCATCACTGCAGCGTCACGTATACTCAGCCACACAAGACTCCAGATGTTTCACCACAGCTGTAAGCGCAATATGGCAACAGGTACCAAGAGCTTTAAACAAGCCATACTTCATTTAATACATGCTTACTTTGTTATAGCCGTTCAAACATGGCTAAAACGATTACACAGACTAACAACATTAGGCAGCCATATGGTTCTGTACACCTGTAGATTAAAATTAAGAAATAAACCTCTTAAACAATGTAACAAAGAAATCTTTCTTTAGTTTATTTATTTTTATTATTATTATTATTGTTATTATTATTGAAATACAGGAACAAAAGTGCCAATTGTACAAGCATTTTAGAAAATTAAGGTTTTTTTTTTTTTTTTTTTTTTTGATGCATCAATTAGTTGTGGCACAGAAGTTCAGCATGAAATGTGTCTTTTCTTTCCTATAATTTCCATTCACACTCCTCTATCTTGGCTCACAGGCAGTGAGTTCAGGTGCTTAAATAAGAATGACATTGATTATTGCTTTTAGAAATCTTGTTCATCATATCTTAATGTACAAATAAACAGTGGGACAACATTAATAGTTTGTTAATTGTGTTTGAGTGATTTGGTTTTGTTTCTGTATTCTTAAATCCAGGTAATAATTTTCACTGTTTGCAAACTAGTCCTTTTCTTCCATTTCAGACATATTTTCAATGAAAGGAAGCTGTAATTTAGAACTCCATTACACACTTTGATAAAAAATAAAACTGCCTTAGCATGGTAGGTAATCATCCCAACATTCAGAGATCGTATTGCAAAGAGTCTTTTATGAATTACTTTCGCTAGCTTGAAAGCAAAGTAAAAATCATCGTTCATCATCTAATGATGCCTAATAAAACATTCAGCTGATGACCTCATAGCACTATTAAGTGCTATTTTTTATGCCACATTACCTGCATGAGATGAATTTATTTGACAATTAGAATCATCTCACTTTAACTAAAATGTCAGAATCATGTCTAATGTATTGTCGGAGGCGTGATAACGGAGTAGAAGATCCAAAAGCAAGGCTTTATAAAAAGTGTGGTAAGACAGGCAGGGTCAAAACACCAGCAAACAGTAATATCCAAGGCACAGGCAAAAGGGTACTCCAAAACACAGGCAATAGTTAGGGCAGGCAGCAAGCAATCAAAAACACAAGGAAACAATCCAGGGTCAGAAACAAAACAGGGAAACAAGAGGAATACTACAGACTGTGTGTGTGCCATTCTTATAGTGTGTGACTGATGAGGTGATGAGAGACAGGTGACTAAAATTGGTGAGTGCTGGGCAAAGGATTATGGGAAATGGAGTCCTAAGTGAATAGTAAAAGTCATGAATGGAGTGCCCTCTGGTGGAGATAATGGGCATTCCAGTGGGAAATCGTGACATCTAATGATTCACAATCCAGCTTTGATGCACTTGCCCATGAGTATCTAATATAAGACACTGTAATTTTTTCTGCACAAACACAACTATATAAATTAGGGTTACTGCAGAAAGTGTCATATGCGTTTCATTTTACAAGAAAATATTATTTCAGTCTTCAACATTTTTAAGACTGAAATATGTTACATGACTTTTGCCCACATTTGTGCCCTGATTTACAGTCTGGAAAAGTTGACACTATTATTCTGTGCAGTTGGAGGATATGAAATATTTTAAAGACTTTTTTTTTAAAACATTGTCTTCATTTGTCACACCTCTCCTAGCAACAAGGCATGTTTTTGACTTTGTTGTGCTCAGAACGACTTAAAAGTCTGGAAGTGAGTGATCCTCAGTCATTTAGTATATGAATATGATGCCCCTTTTTCCTTTGTAACTATTTACTAAGTCGGCAAGTGTATGATGCATAAGGCCAGATTTACTGACAACATTGACCAGTGGAAACCCTATTTTGGTGTAAAAAAACAAACTACTATTGTCAGGATTTACTAAAGATGTACTAAAAAGGTGTCAACATGTTTATTTTTGTGGGAGTTTCAATTTCAGATGCAAAATTTATGGGAAGCGAGTATTTAAAGGGCACCTATCATGCAAAATTAATTTTTACATGTTGTCTGAATATAAATGTGTGTTGGCAGTGTGTCCACAATATTATATGTATACTGTTGACAGACACTGCCATATAAGCATGCCATGTTTTTAACATAATCTTGTGTGTAATTGACAGTTTAAGCGCAATAATACATGAAAGATAAATTACTTTAGTACTCGCATGCCGTGCTACAGCCGCTTTCTGTGCATGTGTCAGTTTGCACTTCCACTCAATAGGAATTTTCAAAATGACAAATTCTGTGTGGACTATTTTAGGGTACATTCTGGGGACACCTGAGACTTATTACTTATTATCTTGTAAAATGGGGCATAATAGGTCCCCTTTAAATAAATTAATGCAAGGTAGTTTACTAAGGTTTGTGGTAGTAATTTTTACTGGTATTTGCAGTATTATTTAATGCCAAAAAAGCATGTTTTAACCCTTTATGTCTAAAGCCTCTTATTATATGGAAATGATCTGACTGCTTCTGTATTCTTTATTTCCCACATTGTCAGATTACCAGCAAAACTTTCCACTTTGATTGGCTTTTATGGGATTGCAGCTCTATGCTTACTTGCTTTGTTTAGTAAATCTGGCCATTGTTTTGTTACGTCTTGAGACATATAGTGTGTGTGTGTGTCTTGCTTTGCTGGTCCCCTTGTTCTCTCTCTTTCACAGGATTGGATCCTACCAAAGTGATCTCCAGATCTGATTGGTGCAAATGGGACCAAGGGTATCTAATATAGATAGATCCAAGAAAAGGATCTGCTGTGACTGAGGAGGGAGCTCTGCTCATCTTGTGATTTCCTGTTGTTTCATTGTACATGTGCTGTTGTGTGTTTGCTACAGAGTGTTGATGCTCTTAGTTGCCTGGTGATCTGCCTATTGTGTGCAGTGTGGATTTTGAGGTGATAAGGTGTTGTCAATCTCATTTTCCATTCTGTATATTTTGTAAAGTTTTGTGAATACTCTTTTCTACACTTTGAAGCTGTAGGGGGTGAGTGCCATTTTCTTTTGCAAATATTGTTTTCTCCTGTTTTTCATTTGATGGGGAGTTAGGGTAGCATTTTGTATTTTTATTTAGTTTTTCTTTTGTTTGGAAATTTAGAATTTTCCGTTAGGAGCTTACTTGGTGTTTGTTTGTTGTTTTGGCCTTTGCTCACCCCTGAAGTTGTGCTTTTACTCTGTGGTTCTGTAAATAAATGTACAAAGGATCTTTGATTGCTGATTTCAGTTTATGTTGCGGCCTTACCCTAGACAGGGTCGTAACAGTTTTCTATCTGTTAAGAATTTAAAAGTTGTGTAGTGTATTCCAGCATTTACTTGCCATTTTTTTGTCATTTACTAGCAATTTCTTAGTGACAATTGTTTCTAAACCATTTTTTTCAGTGCATCTGCTACAATTAAAGCCTTGATATCAATGCCTTTAGATGTATAAAAAAAGAGGTGGTCAACAGAGCACCCAAAACCTGCATGTAATTTAAGGTACTGTGCCATGCAAATTGCATTCAGCAGAGATTTTGAGGGTGTGTTTTTGTTGTTACTTCATTTGCATAATTCCTTTAGTGAATTAGCATTAAATGTGTGCAAATGAACAGTGATATAAGCAGGTACAACTCAATCCAAGTGTAGGTTTGTCAGATATGGTTTTGTGCAATAAGATATGAGGGACTGCTGAACTGGAACATGCATGATGCTGGATGTTTGGAGAACAAGTTCAGATCTAATGGCCCAAAAAAAAGCCCAAGCAGGTAAGACTGGTGCTTCGGTTAGATCACTCTGATGAAATGGAGAGCTTGAAGCTTCTCCTATAAGCCAAACAGATGTGGGAGGCTTTGAGAAGCCTCTTGGTTTCTCTCCCATCCCTGCACTCTCTACGTGAACATAGCCCCACACAATTTGGGTTTTCTATCAGTGACAAAATAGAATGTTAGAGGTAGCCTGAAGAGACATATTTTTTTTGTCTGTGTAGCTTCCGATTCATCACGTATAACAAGTATAAGCACCTCAACAGCATGTAGCCCCATTCATCACGGTGGAGCGGTGGTTACCACAACAACTGCTGATGCTAGGAGCGAGCATCATTAAAGAGAGCACAGAATGATGGGAAAGCATTACAGTGTGCTATATAACAGGATTTGTATTTCGCTGGGCCGAAAACAACACCTTTCTGTTAACTGGGCTGCTGTGAAGCGTTCGATGGCCTTCATTGCACTTCGATTTCTATTTAATCCTTAATCTGCTAAATAGTTAATGCCAAATTGACAACAATTATGAGCAGCTTAACTGGCACCGGCACCTTGGGAAAACCTGACGCTATTGTAGTGAAATAATTAAACACACAATTAGTTTGGCAGCTTAAGACGGGGATAATAATTATTCTAAATACCTTGATGCATTTCTGAAAAGTGCAAGGACAACAAACAGGCTTTTAACGATTCGGCTCCCTTTCTCGTTTTGCTTTCTTGTCTGTGATCATGTGCATGTCTTTAATGGAGCGTGTTATCAGAGAGAGTACCCTAAAGGAGATCGGATTAGGCCCTTTCTCTCGAGAGAAAGGCTATCCTTAATTATGTCAGTATGCATCATCAGTCTATGGCTGTTTTCTGCACAAAAGGACAGTGTGGAAGTATGTTTGTGGGGGCTTGGAGAGCACTGATGGATTTATTAACTGCTAAACAGTTGCAAATCTCATCACAGTCTCCTGAGAGTTGTGTCCATCTGGGATAACTCTCATCAGGGAGATTTCCCGAGAGGGAAGCGAGCAGTGGAATGCATATGCCCTCTCACAAACACACACTCGTATGCATCTAGAGACGCCAACCACAGGGAGTCAGTTTTAAAGCGCTGTTGATGTAATTAATTCTAATGACTCGGAATCTGCCACTGCTAATTTGGTTCTGATTGTAGAATTACTCTAATCAAGAAGCAGAAATGACAGGTAAAAGCTCACTCTTCAAACTTAATTCTAGCTACTTTGTGCTTTTAAAGGCATAGTTGATAGTTCACACAAAAAGGGCATTTATGTGATTGTTTTTATTATCATCTACTTTCCACGATGTCATTATGACACAGCATTTTATTCTGTGAAACAAAAAAAAACTGTTAGGGAATGTCCAAGCTGTTCTTTTCTATACAAGGACAGTAGATGATGAATTATAGATCTAACGCATAATAGTACATACAAATTTTCACTTACTGTATCACAATCAATCACAACATTGGAGAACCAATGATGTCTGACATAAGTGATCAAACCTGGTGTGAAACGTGTATAGGTGTGATTTTTATTTACAATAAATATTGTAAATAACATTTTCAGAATTTACTCTCCTTCCACTTGATCCAAACCTTGAGTTTCTTTCTTCTTAAGAACACAAAACAAGATATTTTGAGGAATGTTGGCAACCAAACAGTGGATATTCATATTGTAATAATATTACTCTGGCTCATGTAAAACTTGCTCACAGGACATGTATTTGTGAATATATGTGCTAGTATATCCCTAATATATTATTTTGTCCTTTTTTGTTGGGAGCATAAATCACTATGCACTTTCAATGCATGGAAAAGCACAGCTTGGACATTCTCCTGCTGTGTTCCACAAAGAAAATAATACAAGGACATAAGAGTATTCATGTATGACTACATGGATGAGGAACACCTGCTCCACTCAATGTTTGTAGTAAAGGTAGCTGTCTTACTCCCATAACAGAAACAACAGTAACCTCTGGCACCTTGCTTCCAGGGTGTAATTGAGTATTAATGGAAGCTTGACCCAGCCACTGTAAGAGTTGTTATCACCAGCCAATGGCTGGCAATGCTGGCTGTGTTTTAGAGGATTTGGTTATCTATTATTTATGAGGGATTACTCTCTCTTCTCTCTGCTGTGTAATATTTAGGCCCCTACTGGGTCGATTCGCTGCCTACACATATCCATTCATGCTGAAGCCCACTCATTTTTTAACCTTGAGGGTGGATGTCCCATTAAGCACACCACATATATCCGAACGCACAACGGACATGTGTTTGAGGGTTTGTGGATGTTCCACAGGGTGCTGCTGTCAGTACGAGTCAGCAACTTGTATTTCCATCTCTCGTCATGCTGGATGATGTAAACCAACCACTTTCCGATGCTTGAACAGGCTTGTTTCATATGCATATAAATATTAATAAAAACCTAAAAAAAAAAACCCCTTTCCACTAGACCACATCCCTCTATGGTTCTTTAATCTCCATCAATTGGAAGCAAAGGCCCCAGAGACGAGGTGGGCAGAGAAAAATTCACTTTGTCATTCCTCATTCGGTGAATGTCTCCTATGTGGGTAGGACCCCTAATCCATCAAGATCTCTTTTCTTATTAAATTCTTAAGAAGACACTTTCAATGCCCTCTATGTGCTCCTCTGTCCTCTCCCATCTTAAATATAAATAGCCAAAGAAAGGCAGAGGGGAGTTTAAAAGTCCCTCATCTAGGAGTAACCACAAATACTTTGGGAGGAATTCACTGAGGATGAACAAAATTGTTTACTTATGTGCTGTCTCACTAACAGACTCATGTTAATCAGGTAAGTGAAAGTGACATAATGAGACGTGTAGCCAAGTATGGAGACCCATACTCGGAATTTGTGCTCTGGATTTAACCCATCCAAGTGCACACACACGGAGCAGTGGACACCCAGGGGGCAGTTAGGGGTTCTGTGCCTTGATCAAGGGTCTCAGCTCAGTCGTGGTATTGAAGGTGGTTATTTACTCCTGTAACTCGAACCACTACCTTCGGGTTGCAAGTCTGACTCTCTATCCTTTAGGCCACGACTGCCCCCTGTAAGAGTGCAATAATGCCCAAAAATGCATCGATTTGACTCAATGCAACAATTACAGTACTTAATAAACAATTGTTACAAGCCTGGCTCAAAGCAAGCAACAGAGTAGGGAAAGACCACACGTGGAATAGCAATAGATACTAGATTTATTAAGAAAATCTAGTCTAATCTAGTTTATCTAAATTAAATAGTAAATATTTTAAATCAGTGTTTCAGTAAATTATAAAAAGTTCTTAAATGTAATACCTGTATGCAATAGCTGGCATAACATCCTTTGTTTTTATCAAAACCATTATAAATATATATTTATTTCCTTTCCAAAACTTTTGATACTATAAATATAAAGCATATTATCATTTTGTCAATATTCAGTGTCAATACTCAAAATGTCTCTCATCTTCCGCATATGTTTGCATATAATTATGAATCGGTCTAAAACAACTGAATTGGATGAGATTGTAAGCCAATTTCAGATTTCATCAGATTTCAAGAGTTGTTATTGAACTGTCAGGACTGTGGTAACATTTACACTTCAAGTGCTGAAGGACATTTGCATCTCACATTTTCCCATCTTGCACACTGGTTTTGAGTGCTAGGTTGGTAGTGGACACAGCAGTGCACTACAATCTGCTGCAATTTACTGTGACTGTAAATCATTACTCTTACTGTATATACAAATATCTTTTTATTTATTTATTTTAATCCACTGTATTTACGTCATTTCATTACACTTGTGGCATTCATTACTTCAGAGCAGACAGTCTCTGGTTAAATAGTAGTGCAGCCGAATAGTGAATAAGGTGCCGGTTTTTGCACTTAAAAACAACACTCAGAAGTGACACTATTTAATGACTTCATCCCTACGTGTTACGTTCATTTCCTTCCTTAAGGTTGACTTAGTTAGCTCAGGTGTTTCACTGCAGTTTCATCACTTCCAGAGTGACTATGTCTGATTTTCTTTACTTTTTCTGAAACGCTCGCATTAAATCCTCCATTAAGAGTCTCTCTGCCCTCACAATACATTTGTTTTTCTCTTAACTGGAAGTCAATGAACTTATGTCTTGTAAACTGCAAATAATTGATAATTAAAAGATGTATGTGATTCCTGTACATAAGCTAAAATATGATTTTACAATAAATGTGCCAACAATGAAATGGTTGGTTCAGATGACTGCTGCTAATTCGTCTAAACAAAATAACTCTCGAGTTAAGGTTTTTTTTTTCCTCAATTCAAAGGTTTAAGCTTCTTAAATTTCAAAGGCTGCACAGTGAGAGAAGTTAAAAGTAGGCATCACTACAACTCCGAGAGGCCAAAAGGGAGTGATACTCAAGAGAAAACAGTATTCTCAATAAGAGGAGAGAGGGAATGGAGACAGTGGCTTCAACAAAAAGAAAATAATGAGTGGTGGGACGTAGTGACCTCTTGGGATGATCTGATGACAATAGGCTTTCCCAGGCATTCTCTGGTTTATCACAGGTGGGCGACTAAAGCCACCTAAGTCTGCTTTAGACAAGAAAACTAAATAAGTTTGCGTATTAAAGCTCCACATTGGCCATTAAGCCTGTTATGACTGGAACAGAGAAAGCCCTGAGAGCGCTAACGGCCCATTGTCCACACGCTCCGAGTTAAAAGTTATTTATACAGCAATTCATTTGCTTTTTGAATACAGAAGGAAATTGACCTGAAAGCTCATTTGATTTTCAGAAGCATTTTGTCTAAGACATTGGTATAAAGAAGAGCCCAAAAGGTGACTGACATGGCAGTGAGGCTAAAGAGAGAACGGCATGCAGAGATAAAAGGTCATAAAACTGAAATTATGACTTTGCTTGTGGTATAGTGAACATTTAAACATAATGGTCTGTAACAGAAATAGTGATGGACTTGTCTACAGTGGGTCACATGAAGAGACTTCAGCGTCATGGAGTGTCATTGCCAAACTTCACCATTGATGACTGACTATCGGTAATCCAAATCTGCTAAATTTTGGTTTGTAAACTTTTTTTGGTCCAGAGCCCATTTTTTGGCACAACACTGAACTGCGGTCCCAGAATTAAAGGGGTCATATGATGCGATTTCAAGTTTTCCTTTCTCTTCGGAGTGTTACAACCTCTTGAAGAAGATAAAGAAGATCTGTAAAGTTGCAAAGTCTTAAATCCAAAGAGATATTCCTTATCAAAGTTAAGACTCGTCCACGCCCTCCTAAAACGCCTCGTTTAAAGACGCCCCCACGTCTACATCACTGTGTGGGAAGATTTGCATAACACTGCACAAATCTTTTTTCTATGATATGATTAGTAACATTTATAGTAACAGTAAAGTTATAATGCAGCAATAGTTCATTAGGTAGTTTATTAGCTCTAGGTGACCTGCTAGGGCTGCCCCAAATAGTCTTCATCTACTCTCATCTCTGTCTGTCTGTCCTGGTCTCTCCTTTTCTCCAGACCCTTCTTTCTGCAGCTCATGTCCTTATCACTATGGGATATGAAAGAAGAACGTTGTGCTGAATTACTGTCAACTTTTATCTTAGGCTACAGAGCTGCAGGGTCTGGGGGCCCAGATCTGAAAGCCTGCACTCATCTAATGACCTCTGGGCTTTCACTCAACCTTTTAACATCTAGCTCTTCTGCTGAATTTATTGTACTCATAAAGCAAGAATCGTTATTATCAGGCATTGTCCTGAGGAGAACATGACTCGGTCTGCTTTACTTGTCTGAGAAACTTTTGCAAGATGTAATTAGAACTGACTATCTTACAAGTAACATCTACGTCACATTAAAGAGCAGGAATAAATGCTTGTCAATCATTGTTTGATAAAAGAAAGATGATTTACCCTAGTGGTGGCTTTCAAAGTCAAATGCATGCTGTTCTGGTCTATGAGAAGAACAGCCCGTCCACAGGAGGTTTGCTCCACCCATTCTAATGCACCACTATCAAATAGGAAATGGCTTCCTAATGGTTCCCGCTAGCTGCTAATTCAATAAATTCACTGACTGCCTCTTGTTTAGCCTTTTGGAAGAAGCATACAAAAACAGGTCCTGAGAGCAGATAAGTAATGTTTATCACTGCCACGTGTCTCTTGAGCTTATAAGACAAGGAATCTCTTTTCCCGTCTATCTCTTTGTCATGTAACCACAGCAACAAAAGCAACTCAATTTGTAGATTGTGCACATGATATTATCTGCATGCTGTATTTTATTGATAAATGCAGAAAAGCATGCGACTGTGAAAGATGCAAATGGAGGACTTCAAGCTTTTTCCAGTTTGCGTGTCTGCGTGTTTGTGTGTGCATCTGTTTGTAAGTGTGCATGACTAAGTGCATCTGTCAGTTTCTCAATATTTCAGAAGCTCTTCTGCCATGTGACAGGCTATGTGACACTCTTGTACAAAAAAGCTAAATGCATATATCAGCGTGTTATCCCAAAGTTCATAAGCAACTGATCATACTGCCAAAAGTTTTGCGTTGATACACTTCAAATAAATAACTGCTGGTTATACAAACACGTAACATCAGGGGTGTCCTGGCTTATTTGGTGCCAGAGCAGAGATGTGACCCAAGAACAAAAACAAAAATATTTTGACAACTTAGTTCCATATTTAGGGCCCTATGATTTCTGCGATGTAGAAAACGTGGATGGGATCGCAGAATCCAGTCTTAAAAACTGAATTTACAGTTTAACACGGAATGTCACAGAATTTGTCCAATTTTGAATGAATTAATCAAAAGTAGGTCATTGCACTTACAACAAATCACGATATGGACTAATATCTGTGAATATTAAGGCGGAAAAGTCTATTTAAATATTAATCCTGCATTTTCTGCATGTTTTAATGAATGGCGCAGAAGCCTGTCTTCGTCTATTACACACACGGAAACGCGCGTGACACTCGTGGTGATTTCAGCTTCTGTCATCTCTCTAAATAACGGCGTGAACACATGAACAACATCTCCAGAACTGCACTGAGTGACTTCATGAGCATTTGACCGTTTAATTCGAGTAAAACTAGTGTCACATCACATACAGAGAACTGTAAAAGGTATTCACGGTAACCCATCAAAATAAAAGTCAGTTTAATTTAAAGACAAGTATTTGCCAGAAATGTATTACTATTCTTCAGCAGAATGTACATAGCCTACTAATACTACTACTTAAATGATACAAACTTTATTTTTTAAGGAATAATCACACAACATTTCTTCCATTAATTTTTAATAGTAAGTCCCCTTTGTTTACCAAAAAATAAAGTTTGCTTAATTTTCAATAATTATAGGAAAAATTAAATGAATGTTAAATGAATGGGTTATAAAAAAAAAAAAAAAAAAAGTTTAAATTTAGTTGTTTTATGCATTTAAATAATTAGACGCACTAAAAAACAGAATTAGGTAACAATAAAACATATGGTGAAAAAAAATACAAAATTTGATAGGTCCATAAACATGTAATTTTTGTTACACTTAATAAATTGTTGTGAAAAAGTGTTATGATTATAATTAATTAGACATGCTTTTTGATTAATACAATTACATTTAACCATTAAAAAGGAGTTGAGAAAATAAAACAGATTTTTTTTTTTAATTTTGGAAAAAATAAAATTGAGTTCATAGGGCCCTCCATATTATTTGAAGACAGTGTTATTGAACAGTGCGATTGAACTGAAGTTAGCTAATCCATGCAATAAAACATAATCAGTTTATTTAATAAAATATATAAAGCATATAATAAAATAGAACAAAAATTAATTACAAATAAACAACAAAATTACAAAATAAAATAGTTTTATAATGAAAATTATACAATAAAGTATATAATACAAATTCATAATAGTAACAACAATTACACACACACACACACACACACACACACACACACGTATTTGCATACATATATACATAAAAAATACATTATTTAATAAATATGTTATATATGCAAATACTTTATGTACATATTTGTTTGGATTTGCATTTAAGTCCTCTTGTCTCAACAATCAAAGTGAATCTGAAGCTTCTGTATATGTTTTTACAATGCTTTAAGATAAACATTGTGTCCTTTTCACTGTATAGATCTGTACTTTTTGTCCACCCAGTGCTCTATCAAGATACGGGCGGATTAAAATCAATACCAATCATCAATCATGGAAAGAAATTCAATCTATTTGGAAACATTTTATGTGAGGAGGAAGGATACTGGTGGGGAAAACAACAGCAGAGCTTAGAGAGATATTAATTATATAAAATGGAGAATAACCCGTGGCATACAGGCACATTTGGAAACGGATGTGAACCCCTCAGGGCCCACTTATTTCTATGAGATCTCAATGCAACACAGACTTTTTGAAAATGCTAGAGGACATGGGAATCATACAGCTGGGGATAAAATCATGAAGAGCAGTTGGCTAACCTAATTGCTCTCAATATAAAAGGTATAGTGATGGCACTTAAATGAGACTATGGTTTCCACACCATATAAATCAGCACAACCAATAAGATTCAATCAATTCCTGTGTGCATTCATCATTTCAGAAGAATCTAAACATTTGGCATATGCAGCGCTTTGTAAAGCCTATATTGCATGCCACAGCAGGTGTATAAGTGTGTAGCTTCAGCGTTGCTGGAAATATACAATTCTTCATGGCCCAAGGGGCAGATTTTCCTCAGTTTCCAATGAATTTTGTATCTAATCTGATGAATGATCCACACTAGGAATTGAAATATCATTGCTGAATCTAGCAGAGCACATTATAAAACTGCAGGTAATCTATGCGAGCATGCTATGACTGCAGAGAGCAGTGAGGCAGACACTGAAAGAGTGTGAACATTAGTAATGCTTAGAGAGTAATATCAGAGTCTCACTAACATCATGTGAACCTACCATTACCTTACACGTTGTTATGGGAAGTGCATTAGCATGTTTACCTCAACTCAAGTTTCTCATCACACAAACATACATGTAATCACTGCTAACTTGTTTATATAGTGTTCACGTACACATTCACATACACCTTCTGCATTTGCTGCAGTTTGTGGTTCAATTCTGGACAACTGTTCGCAGTTGGCCTGCTTTACAAAAATGTCAGATAATGTCATCATCATCTCTGTATGTTATTCAGAGAGAATTCATCTAGAAATGTGCTGTGAATGAAAACCCAACCTTGGAGAAAACAGATGTTTTCTTCTGCAAGAATAGTAATGTTTACATACCATGATGATGATGATGATGATGAGGATGAGAAGAAGAATGATTCTGAAGACATTATTTTATGGCTAATCCTTATTTCAAGGTTAGAACTGTGGCCAGTGACTAAAGAAAATGCAAAGATGACCCGGATGTTTTCATCTGTGGGTGTTGTACTATATTCAAACAGCAACAGAAATGTAAAGATTTAGTGTTTAAAAAAAATAAATTCAACAAAATTAAACAAATATATATATATATATATATATATATATATATATATATATATATATATATATATATATATATATATATACACACACACACAAACACACACACACACACACATATGCATATATAAACATATATATATATAAACACACACGCACACAAACTTATATAATGTATTTTGTCTATTCAAAGTTGTTGTGTTTTTACAAAAATAAATAAATCCACTCCTTTGTGATTTTAAGTTAAATAACACATTTTGAAAACTTCTGTATACATATTTGAATACTTCTTTTGATAAGTGCCACTATATTAGGCTTTTTGGCAAATCAGCAGAATAATTTTTTCAAAATGCAGGGCTATGTTATATTTCATTATATTTTAGCCTAGATTAAAGTAATTTACTACAGACATCATTTCTCAACCCAGCTGTTTTACCAAACATCCAGGCAGAGACACACTGTCCCCTACTGAAGTCACCTGGCTGAACGGCGGTTCTGGAACAAGAGGGAGTAGGTGAGAGGAAGAGACAGACCGGGGGACACAGCAGGTAGACCGTCCTGCCAAAGCATTGTTTCTGGAGCCATGTGCCGGGTACACCTGCTGTCTCACAGAGAGCTGCTGCTAATCCTCAGGGGCCTGATTTGGCAACCTTGTACTCTGGCTGTTTTGCAGATATTTACGGAGAGATACAGCAGCCTGTGATTAATATGGCTCTGATTCTAAATAATGAGATAATACAATCTCAGGCTCAGACTGAGCATTTCAGTACCAAACTTGTGTCATCATTAAACATTAGGGTGAGAAATAGAATAAGAGCGAGGTTTGGATGGAAACAATAGGACAGTCAGCTCACTAATGACTTCAACTCCAGGTCGTATGTGCCAACACACTCTCACTCCCTACTCGTCAAATGTCTGGCGTCACTCTTTTGACGCACTGGGTATACCTTTGGCGTCATTTTTCAACGTGCAGGTTAGTCCGATAGACTTCTATAGAACTCAACACTGTTTAAATTTCGAGACTAAATAAATAAAATAAAATAAAAGAATAGGCTACAAAAAAATATATATGACAGGGCGAGTCAAATGGCGGCCTCCAGATCATTTTTATCTGGCCCTCCAACTGGTTTTTGAGGTTTACAAATTCTCGCAATCTGATATCAAAGTGCTCTCTGTGCAAAGGCTTAGCGCATTCATCAGTGGTGAGTTTAACAACACTCAACTGCAGGTAAAACAGCAATCAGCGGTGGGTTTGACCAAAGCAACGCTCCACTGCAGGAAAAACGGCATTAAAAGGTGAGTTTAAAGTGAAGTGACATTCAGCCAAGTATGGTGACCCATACTCAGAATTTGTGCTCTGCATTTAACCCATCCGAAATGCACACACACAGAGCAGTGAACACACACCCGGAGCAGTGGGCAGCCATTTATGCTGCGGCGCCCGGGGAGCAGTTGGGGGTTCAATGACTTGCTCAAGGGCACCTAAGTCGTGGTATTGAAGGTGGAGAGAGAACTGTACATGCACTCCCCCCACCCACAATTCCTGCCGGCCCGGGACTCGAACTCACAACCTTTCGATTGGGAGTCCGACTCTCTAACCATTAGGCCACGACTTCCCAACAACGCTCCAAGACGCGTGCAAGTAAGCAGTTTAACCGTTTTCTTACAACCTATTCTCGCTTATCGCTTATCCATAGTTTATCAGTATGAAATCACGTTCAAGAAATCTCATTCAGCACACATCGCGATACTTACCACCGTTTACATGTACCACAGGTTCGGTGAGTAGACGTAAATATGGTCTTTTAATGCCTGTTATAAAATGTATTCTGTCTTATTTATTAATCAGATTAGCGCCGTATTGTTTACTCGCTGTATTATATCAGTCATCCGAGGCTGTCTTTGAGTTTCATTGCGTTTAACTAAATGAACACACCTGCTAACTAGTGTGTGTCGAACTTTTCATGACCTGATGACTGTGTTCCCCAATCCTGGTCCTGGAGAACCCCAGCACTGCATGGTTTTGGTGTCTCTCTTATCTGACAAACACACTTTTGAGGTCTTGGAGTCTACACTGATGAGCTGATGAGTTGAATCTGGTGTGTTTGAACAGGGAGACATATCATTATTCAACTTTGCATTTCAAAATAAATTCTAAATCTCTTTTCATTAGTCCCTATTACAGAGGACAATTTAATTGTTGGTGCTTCTAATTAAGTGAAAAAATTATTTTCAATATCATATTATTATTATTAATATTTCACATACATTGGAAAGGTTTCCGTGACCCCTTGTGAGATCTCGGCAAAAAGTCTCACAATTTATTCCAAAACATGATGAATGATGGGATACATTAAGCCTGGTATAGAGCTCCGGAGCGGTATTGGAGATAGTGTGGGTTTAGTGTGTGTTAAAGGCACTGCGCTTTGGCATTATTAAGACTTGCGTACTACTGATAACAGTCCTGTTAGCTTGTAATAATTTTTTTAATAATTCATATGAATATAGCTTGTTATTAATGACCTGCTTTTATTAATGGATGCATTTAACATTTAATTATACAGCATCTTTACAGAGGCTGTATAATTACACACACACATACACACAGTAATGTATGTAATGTATGTACAATTGCATGTAATGAAATAATATTTCCTTTCTTTCTGTCTTACAGGATTGTTTGCAGATAATGCTGTTCTTCTTTTTCAGAAGTTTTTTGTGAGCCAACCCTAACAAACCTTCCTAAAAACTAAAAGAGCTATTACTGAGTCTCAGTGAATCTAATCCCTGTCATATATAATTTTTTGTAGCCTATTCTTTTTTATTTGTATTTAATTAGTCTCGACCCATACAAGGCAGACAATGAGTTGCTGAGTGCTGACCCAAGACGTCAAATTTAAAGCTTTTGAGTTCTATAGAAGTCTATCGAACTAACCTGCACGTTGAAAAATGACGCCAAAGGTATACCCAGTGTGTCAAAAAAGTGACGCCAGATCCCTTGACCATGCGTCAGACATTTGACGAGTAGGGAGTGAGACTGTGTTGTATGTGCTGACAGCAGAGCTGTGATATTTTTGTCAGAGTCAGAGAGCTTTTTTGTCCTGGTCTGGGTGGTTCTGGCAAGATTACGAACAGAACAGGCTGTTCAAAAAAAAAAAAAAAAAAAAAAAAAAAAAATCACTGTCAGCCACTGCAAAATGCCCTATTTAGCAGAGCACAAATAGTCTTAACTATTAACCCATGACCCACAATCTAATTTTGAATAAAGTTATGTTATATTTCTTTATCTTCTGTTCTTTGTACTATTGTATTTTATTATTTTACATACTAATTTGCATTTTAAAGGAATAATTCGTTTGTGAGGTTTTTTGTTGTTGTTGTTGTTGTTGTTTTGTGATAAAGAGATGTTTCTCTTTTACTTTCTATGGGAAATAAAAGAAAAACAAAAATACGGTGCTGGTCATGCAAGAATATGGATGGGGACCGAAGCTTTCAAGCATCCAAAGTAATGTCAAAGTACCATGAAAACCAAAAAAAAAAACCAACAATTTCTAATTAATCTTACTCTTCCTATATGAATGAGTGAGACCGTTGAACCAGATCTGTCAAGACCAGTTTTGTGAATTGGATTCATTTATATTAATTATCTTATAAACATATCATATCACACATGAAATACAATATATAATGTCTTCTTTTTTTCCATACCACTCTGCAAATTAAGATTATGCTTTAGGTGTGGTCAAATGGGATTTAATCTGAGATAATTATTAAATTTCTTTTTTTTTTCATATGTAGTTCAATGAATCCCCATATGAAAGGGTATTTGTAAATCACTCACAGTGAAATAAAGGAGAAGGAAGAAGTATGAGAGTAATATGTCAACATTATAAGGTGGCAGCAGATGTAAGGGAGAAGCACATTTAGAAACAGAGCAGTAAATTCAAGGCTTGGTATATGAATGTAATAATCCATATAGAGAAGTCTATAAGGTAGACGAAAAGTAAGACACACAAATGATTTGTGCATCTGCAAGGTACAGCCACAAACTCCATGTCTTCATAAACAGAGGGCTATTAAATGTATAACTGAGGCTAGAGTGAGATTGGGTAATCAATCATATGAACCACTGGTGGGTAGTGTGTGTGTGTGTGTGTAGCCCACACACACATACACACACACCTAAATCAGGCTGACAAGATCTAACATATAGCACCACCACCCGATCAACAACCTATCAGTGATTCTCTAACATACAGTGCGTTTGGGGTCATTCCGTGTCAAATCAACCAGTGGTCCCCAGCTCAATTTTATTTTTGATTTTGCTAATACTTTTTTTCTGAACAAAGTTAACATGTATAGTGATGAAAGCCAAAATATTAAATGTCATGGATGAATACTTATTGAGTAATCCACTACTTTGAGGAGGCAATTTTCACCTGTGATTCAGAATACCAAATTACAGGGGGTTAAAAATGGCTTCAGAAAGATGGCAGCATCATAATGTTACTTAGAGATTGGTAGGTCTATTAGTGAAATCTGTTGACTTTGGCAATCTTCAATGCATTATATGCCAATGGTGACCAATCAAAAATGGGGAAAGAGCCCTTTTCAAGTTTTTTTTTTTTTTCTCCTAAGTTTGCATGCCTGTAACTCAAGAAAATATATATTTGGTTTTAACAAACTTTCCTTTTGGCATCTTCATTTCTAAGGCCCTATATGGTTCTGAAATTGGAATCATTTATGTTATATATAGTAAATATACAATATTTTCATATGAATATTAATACCAATATAATTTATTCATTTGATGCAAAGATAAATTTTCATTAGCCATCACTCCAGCCATTTCTCCAGTCTTCAGTATAAATTTTCCTTCAGAAATCTTTCTAATATGCTGGTTTATTGTCAATGTTGTAAACTTATCAATCATCAAATCATTTTTTGCTAAACCATATAGTAGCTAGTTTTCAGTACTAATTATAAAATATGCACATATAAATATATATAAAAAAATATACACATGAAAAACAGGCATTCATATTTCTGGATTCAACATGGTTTTTGCATTGAGAACATGTTGCCGAGTCAGACCTTAGGACAAATTAACATATGGAAATGTTCAGAATATGAGATATGGGGTGGAGAGTGATCCTGAGGGAAATAGAACGAGTGTATCACTCTATCTGCCAGAGAAAACGTGCATCCACATACACTTAAATTTGTCACTTATAAAGACTTATGATCACTGAAGACTAGAGCAAATCTGCACATGATGACTCAAGAGGAGGTCTGTTTTACTGGGAAGAGTAATGTGCATGCACTGAGAGAAAAAAAATAAATAAATAAAAATTCTCCCATTTTTCTCAAGGTATCCAAACGTGTAAAAAAAAAAAAAAAAAAACCGCCTAAAGCTTGACCCTATGTTATTCATTCATTTCTCTAATCTCATTCACTGGCTCATCTAGCAAAGCCCAGGGCTGTGAATATTCATTTGTGGTAATTTAGCAGGTCAAGACTTACATTTCTCATGCACCCCCAACATTGTTCATAACAGTAACCAAATGCATTAGCATGAAAAGCAAAGAGAATAGCAGCTCCCTATCTACTTGTGTTTTTAGGGCTACTGGTCTCTGGGCAATGCAAACCATCTTGTCTAAAGCTACCAGCACTGTGTCCTTTTGTATATTTCATGCAGCTGAGTCAAAGCTTAAGAACGCTTATATTCTCATTGGGTTTGTCCACACAATTTTATCTTTCTATTGACACCACGCTTTTGAGAAAGGATATAAATAGAAATGCATCAGCATATTTTAAAAGCCAGAGTCAGTGGACATTTATCCAACACTGTATTGGAGATTTTCTGTCCAAGTTATTTATTCTTAATTGGGTGCTTTACTGAATTGTAACATTTTATTAAAATAAGTATTGCTTGATTAGCTACAGTTATTTAAAAGAGAAGATGTATTTAAAGGATTAGTTCACACACAAAAAAAGGAAACCATGATGTAATTTCACATTAATTTAAAATTCACATCAATTAAGACCATCCAACAAAATTTGAAAATGGAGAAATCTTATGATACATTATAGAATAATATCTCACAATGAACTTGCTTGAAGTTGGTCACTTTAAAGATTTCTATAGTTTCTATTTCAACTTGATGTCGTTTTCATCTTCAATTCTCTCTCGCTTTAATTCTTTCCTTCTCATTGCTCTCCATCAATTTAATGGGCCAGAGATATCAGGCAGGCACTAATTATGCCACAAAGGGCAGAAGAGTGATGACAGAATGGCTCATCAAAACCAGAGCAAGTAACAGCCTGCTGATGGGGAGCAAAAACAGATCATAAATTAGCAAACAAGAAAACCACACACATATTTTCTTAAAAGGTTTTACCACACAACACACAAGTTACTGTATGTTTTCTGTCACACCAGTTCAGCCAGAGGCAAATATGCACTTAATAAGAACAGTAGTCTTGTTGACTAGGATGCTTTGCTCTCAATTACTCATTTCTCAGAGCTGCAGTACAAGCCACTGAAGACATATTAGCCTTGACATGTATCAGCAGCATGACATTTACTGCAAACCTCTGCACTCCTTTATTTTAAATTGTGTGTGTGTGCTAATCAAATGTGTGCTTTTGTTTTGCTTAATAGATATTCTCCAGTTAACGAGTGGCTTTGTTTGTCCCAAAACCCACTTACAAATAGCATTTTATTGTTAGTTTTATTTGTTTTATTTATTTAGTTTATACAGTAAGGTGTAGCTGTTGCCGGGATAGGTTAAAAGGCTCCTCATGGGAAAAAGTGCTTTCTCGTTCCAGACTTCAAGAAATGGACTCTTGACTAATTGAGCACAGGGACTTCTACAGATGAGGTCTTTGAAGAGAGATGAAATGGAATGGAGTACAAGTTCTCTCTCAGAATGAATTCCAGATGAAAAACATGAAATGTAATGAATGCAGATCTAATTAGAATGATGTCTTTTAACAGGCTTTCGACTTGACTGAAAACTATCACTATACATGTGTCATGTACTGTAAACGTTTATTATGGTCTTAATGGCTTGTTACTAATCATCTTACATTACATTGCATTAGAACAAGTATTATATGAATTGTTTACACCATTACCATCTGTCTCAGGTAACCTGATCACAAATTAAAATAGAAAATGAAAAAAAAAAAAGGTTGTGAGTATAAAACAACCCGTTTACACCTAATAAAATAGAATATAATAGAATAGAATAGAAAATAGAGTGCCTCCTGATAAATCTTTGGTGATCTTATCACTAAGATCATTGGTAGTCAAAAATCCATGTGATCAAAATACATTTTCAGTGTACATGCTAATGCATTCTAATATGGCAACACAGAATAGCCTACAGTTCACCTGTAAATCAATCACGGAGTTAAAACAATGGTTTTAAACTTGGCCGTTAACATGCAACAGATGCTTGATTAAAACACTTGAGCACTCTAGGAATGTTATGTTTGCATATACTGTCTTAGAGAAAATAAAAAAAAAGGTTTTTCTACAAGTAATAGCTGACATTTTCCAATTACTAATTAGCACTTGTATACACACAACATTAGAAATAACCCTACAATTCGCACTTTGTAGGTGCTTTTTGCCAAATCCTGATATATGAACATTGAGGACAAATAACATGAAGATGTGATAATGGATTATTTCGATAGGAGTGAAGGATGAAGAGAATCAGGTGTGACTCGTCACATGTTCCCAGTAGGGGTCTGTTTGTCACACGCTGTCACAAGTCTGGACAAGTCTGGAGAGAAGGGCAAGACACTGATGATTTGTGTAGAGTCGTATCCCTCATCACACATCTCAAAAGAGTCTCTAGTTAGAAAGTTATATTATGCAGTTTTAATTAGACCCTCTCTGCAAGCACCTTTCTGCCTGCAGGCTGTGTGGAAAGTTTGGCTTTTGAAAAATCCATGCAGACAGAGTTCAGATCTCACAGAATCTCAAAAAGTAAAACCTTTCTATATATAGCTTGTCAGAAAAGAGGAAAAAGAAAAAAAACTTGATGACATGCCAAGTTGGCATTGTTTCTGGCATTTCTCTTGCCCTTAGTCGAACCAAGAGATGGCATTAGTTATGGTAAACCCCTAAGGTCTCAGAGCGGTGGTTTTCATTAGAAAGAACGTGGCTTAACATCAGGAGTCTGACATTACACCGCTACCAGATTCATTGGGGGTATGACACATGACACAATGAATCCCATCTCATTCGGACAGCAAGTGCTATTATGTTTGTTCCTGAATATACAGGAGGTCCTCATTTTCAAACGGAAAGAAAGTCCCTTTGAGTGACTTCAGACATACTGATAATGAGTTCAGGGACCCGTCCTCCACCATCCCTTACACCTGAATGGTTTGATTCTCACCCTTTTCTGTCAGATGACAATGTGATATATCACTGGATAAAAGGCGATGGGTACAAGAAGCGCAAAAGTCTCCAATGTTGTTAAATAGAGAAAATGGTTATAGCCAAGTTCCAATTTGCCATTACCAAATGTGAATTTATATACACAGAATGATGTATTGTTTGCTGCTACACTACCGTAAAAATAAATAAATAAAAAAGATTTGTTGTTATTATGTTTGTATACAAATAAAAGTAGACCCTTTACAGATTCGATTGATATATTGCTTTTATGTACGATTGATGTATTGCTTTTATCTGTACGATCAAAACTGAAAGTGTCATTTAAGTTATTTTCAGTGTTATCAGGAAAAGATGGCACAAAACGCATATCCATGTTTGTCGATCCCAGAGGGTTAACAGGGATTGCAGGTGTGGGGAGTGAATGTACAGGTACTGCAACACTGCTCTGGGTGTGTGTTCATAGTGTGTTTGTGTTCACTACTTACTGCTGTGTGTGCACTTGGATGGGTTGAAACGCAGAGCGTCCGAGGATGGGTCACCATACTTGGCTACATGTCACATCACTTTATTGTAAGGTGACTGTGCAACTGCAAGTCCAATACTGCAATACATTCAAAGACTTTTGCAAGAAAAAGGAAGGTTTGATATAGGGTGATAATTAGTTAAGTTATCCAAATCAACATTACGTATACTTTTTTGGAACAGGTGTTACAGCAGCAGTTTTCAGTGAATCATTAACAATGCTGAGAACAACTGGGCACAATGAGTGAAAACAAGATTTAAATAAGTTTTTTTAGGGAGAGAATCAAGTGTGCAAGTGGTAACTTTCATACATGATACCTCAATAACAAGCATCTCAGAGTCCATTTGAGAAAAGGTAGTAAAGTATGTACCACAGAAACTAGGTAAGCAAAGTGTTGATGAAGAAACGGGTGTAACATCGATATGTTTATTGACACTGTCAAATTTAGAACTGAAAAAAAAAAAACAAATGCAACAAAAACCATTACCCAATAGATTTGAAGCAGGCACAGAGGTGCCAATATTAGCATTGAAAAGTTTATTTATAGTCTGAAAGAGATGCCTAGTATTACTTTGATTATTATCTATAATCTGAGCGAAATAAGCAGATTTTGCAGACTCATTTGCAGCTCTATATTCCCCACGTGGCTTGGAAAAGTACATTCAAGCCTGAGGCACGCCATTTATGCTGCATTTTACAACAAGCTGCCTTCTTAGAGGGCAGGTCATCATTATACCAAGGGGCAAAATGAGCAAATAAGACATTGTGTGACTTCAAGGGAACGAAAGGATACAAAAATTAGAGGCAAGAACAGTATTCAACTATAAAATCATATCTTCAAGAGGCGCTGAGGGAAGACCACTAAGAGAAGAAACAACAGACACTGCAAAATCTGACGGATTAATTGATTTCCAAATATGAAAACTGTATGTGAAAATGATGTACAAGGAAGAAGCAATTACAGATTAAAACAGATTGCCATATGATCAGACAGACCAATATCAACCGAAGACAGCTGTGACACAATTGCATAATTTGAAATTATAGAATATAATTCTATAATAAAGAGTCCTTTGTAATCCTTCAGTCATTATGGTACAACGATTCCCCCACATTGACCACTAAGTTGCAGGAGATCAAACAGCACATACCCTAATAGAGTAATCTGATTAAAAATAAGTCTGTCATTGGCATGTTTCAGTTAAAAACAGCAGATCCAGTTTTTGATCTGCAATTATGTCTGAAAAAAAGCAAGGCTTTTTTCTTTACTGAATGTGCACTGAATAATGCAACATTTACAAGGTTCTGACAGACCAAAGAAGGCAACTCCGATGGAACGAGTGAAGATAAATTGCTGAGAACTGCACCAGTATGACACTATTTTAGTCTGTCGCTGACTTGTAGGAATGCATATATTGGTAGAAGAAGAAAGGCTATGACTGCATCCTCATTTACGATGTATGTACCTCCTTTGTCTCAGCAGGCCAGCATTATGACAGAGTTCATAAGTGTCTTTTTGTAATTCTGTTTCAAGTTTAGCAACTGGTGTGTGGAGTACCTTAAAGCCATGCTCCGTGAGTCCAGGACTGCAGCAGTCCCAAAGCAGCGTATATTCACAGTAAGGCCACAAGGTAAACTCCCCCGATTAAGCTCCAGAGACCTCCAGAGAACACAGGCAGATAAAAGCAACAGTCCAAAGAGAATGGAATAGTCCCACGACATTGCAAGAGTGTAGATAACAAAAACAGTGGGTTTACAAAACCCACTTTAAAATAAAAACAAAGAAACAAACAAATGGTGAAAGGAGTGACAGCCAATCGAACCGGAAGACATACTTTAACAAAATGTAATGATGAAGAAGATGCATCGGGAGTGCTGCCACTGAATGTGCAGCAGAAAGAAAGTCAGATTTTATAAGCATTCAACAACCTTTCTAATCTTCTGCATCAATTATCTCCCCCTCCCAAACCCACTGAGAATGTGTAAAATAATAAGCCCATGAACCTGCTGTGAAAAACCCTAACACACTAAGGCTCCATACCACAAATGTTTAACAAAAATGCTTTGGATGGATACGACCGGCACTGACCCCACTAACCTCCAACAATTTATCCTCAGAAGAGCTCCTCACCCTGAATCGAATACCAATGCTATGGTCACCTTGAAAGTCCAATAAAGAAAGCACCAGTGAAAACATTAAGTGCACAGACCACACACCCTTGGGGTGTCTCTACTCCCTCTGTCACTCTAATCCTTTATCGTGTGTAATTGAGGTAACGATTACATTGTGACCCTCGGTAGAAAATAAATATTTCGCTCTGGCTGTGCTCTATCCATCTTCATTAGCATGGCACTGATGTGGTGTTTATTATCTGCTGAGTAGGATCCGGGTCTCCTGAGGCATGGCACCAATTCACAACAGTACAGTGCTCTGCTGAAGATAGAAGAGTGTAGAAGTCATTCGGGGATATATGAGCATCAAAACCTAAAGGAGAATTGCATATACATTCAACAAACCAGTCATTAAAGGAAACGCAAGATATTGATTTGCCAACCCGTAAACAAAATGCTCACACATTATTTAATCTACAGGTGATCAAAATGTGAAAGACTCACAAAGACGTCATTAAAGGAATTATATTTTGCAGTTATAAAATAAATCAGTGGTAGTTGCAGCAAAACCCAGTATGGTATGTTCCAAAAAAAATTAAATAATGTTTCTCACCAGATGTTTAATTTATCACACGGAGGCTCATTCAGCAAGCTCTGATCCTGCTGAATGATAAGCTCTGTGGAATAACACACAAACAGATCAAACATTCACTGCTGTTTAAGTCTGACCCAGGGGAGGGGGGGCCATCTTAGCCCTTCAGAATGTCTGTCTGGCTCAGTGAGGCAGTCAGTCAGGCCGAGCCCCTCCTGGAGACTAGCCCCTTCATTATCTGCTTTTAATTGCGTATTTAATGGGATCTCCTCAAGCACCGTAGCCCTGCTGTGAGAGTCATACTACAGCTTGGCTTCAGCCTTCCTAGCGACACTCCGCATCAGCGCGATCACAGCAGGGCATCAACACCCTTAACCAGCGTCTTCCTGTTCGTCGTCATTACTGGTACTCGCCTTAATCGGTACATACAGTTCTGGCTGGAGGGCGAATTGTGCATTTATAGGATCCCATTGTACTGGAAGATGCTCACTTGACCCTTGTTTACTATAATTATACAGTCTGCATGTCTCAAAGACGTCTTTTCCCTTTCACCATACTGCAAGCTGCAATTTACCTTTTTCTTAATGAGCACCTATGTAACTGCGAAAACAATGAGTGTATATTTAAATTCACAGAGAAATCTGCAACATCATTGCAGTTAAAGGGATTGTACTGTAAACTCCTAATAGAGATTGTAGATAGAATGTCAAAGTAATATCTTTGATTCAATACATATTAAGCTCTATTTTACAGAATTGGTGCCATTTTGTTGATTAGTGTGTGCACACACACACACACAATAAAATAAATAATAATAATAAATAATTTTAAAAAGAAGCCAAAATCAAGGTTCTGGTAAAGCACTTTCAATGGAAGTAAAGGGGGGGAAATTTCTGATGGAACTAAAAGCAGAAAATCGTATTATGAATTAAGATAATATTATGAGATCAGTAAGTCTTAATGTCAGTTGAAAGCATTGGTGCTATTTTGCTGATTAAAATATAAATTAATAAATTATCATTTTGACAAAAAAAATGGGGCCAATTTTATAGAGATTTAAAAGTAGAAACCTGTCACGTGACTTCTTTTGTATTAAGATTATTGCACAAATACTGTAAAGTGAGAGTAACATATACGGAACCCAATATATTCCATTAAGCATTGAATAAAATGCATTAATGCAAAACTGAATGCTGTACTTAATTGCCTGTTCTGCTCTGATTGCTGCACAATGCACTGGTGAACACCACAAATGCCAAGCTGCTCATCACATGGTTCAAACGGCAGCATGCCAGAGGTGACCTTTTCATCGCATCCCTGTCATGCTCCATAATGTCGTGCTCCTAACCCACAGCAATGCCACACAAATAGCACTTCTTCAATGCTATTGAGTTCAGTACACAGCTCTGAGACCAAGACCACAGAGCAATATGAACACCTGCAAGCACGAGCATGAATAAAAAAAAAACATGGCACGCAGCTCGGTTGCACATGTAGAGCTTTTATGAGGGAATACGTAACGCTTGGTTGCGGGCTGGTGTCGCAAAATGTATGAGGAACATATTGAAT